>NC_045427.1:268599921-268899921 GCF_902635505.1 Sarcophilus harrisii
AAGAAATTGTCCCAAGATATTAACCAAAAAAGATGACAAAGAAGAAAGGGACTTTTTTTTAAAAAAGGTAAAATATAAAGGCAACTGTCAAAAATATTTTCCATTTAAAAATTCCTATAGAATATTTTAAAATTCATTTTCTAGTAAACCACTTGAATATTTGACAGATTTATTTGATACTTAACAGGAATCAACATGAAAAAAATATATTTTCTCCCAACTCTCAAACTCCCAACTCTCAACTCTCCCCAAATTTATATCTATGAATCTCCATATATATGGAGATATATATATATATATAGAGAGAGAGAGAGAGAGAGAGAGTTGGAGACTTTAGACCAAATTCTATGTAACCTCAAGCAAGTCACTCAGACTCCCTTTGGCTCCTCTTATCATATATATATATAATGAGAGGACTGAATCATCAAATCTCTAAGGATCCTTCCAGCTCTAACATTTTCTCTGATTTAGCCCACATGGCCTCTGGAGCTTCAGTTGGATAAATGTAGCTCAGGGCATTTCACACTAAAATTTTTCCCTATAAATATAACTAAATCACAGCTTAAAAAAATAAGACTGGATCCATGTGAAAGGTCTAGATGTACATGGATTATTCTACATCATTATATTATGATGTTAAATACTTTAGCCAATTCTAATCTAAGTGTAGTATTTCCTCCCCCCTCATTACTGTAATTTAGTAGAAGATACATATGTACATACATATATATACATAATTAAAGTATAGATCATTATATATTACATTATGTGTACATATGTTAATATGTGTATACATATGCATACGCATGTATGTATACATCTATCTATCCTTTTATAGAAATGGAGAAAACTGTTCCCTTGGACTTGAATTGGGAAAAGTATTACATAAGTGTATATTTCCAGCTATCTATTCCATCTATCTATCTATCTTGAAATTAATTATAGTTATAGGGGAAAATGTACACTTGAGCTTTAACTGGCAAAATATTATATATGTTATGTGTATTCATATATACATATATATTACATGCATCATTCAGAATATATAAATTATCTCATTTATCCTCATAGTATCATTCTTGTTTTACAAGTCAGTGATGCTGTTAAGAGAGGGGAAGCTAAGGTGTCAGCTTAGGATGTCATGTTCTGTGTAGTGTTCTTTCTACCAGATTACCCTGTCTGGAGTTCATATAGCTTTTCACATGGCCTGAAGCCTGAAGGTGACCTATTTCAAAATGCACTATCTTCAATAACACCTGCTTCTTTGATAGCTGTGAAAAACCTTCATCCTCTTTACTCGTCCTTTCTGACATAGGATCCTAAAGACTACATGAAATGTGACTAAGGGTCAAATGAATTTACAGTTGCACAGCAATTTGTCATGGAGGAAAGACTGCTGAAGTGATGGAATCTATGTGGTTAAAGAGTCAGCCCAACTAAACCCATGTTTGCTTGGCACCTATATCCTTGTGGAACAATTTGACCAACTTGTGAACAGGCATAATGCCATTTAACCATATGGGTATGAGTGTAGGCTGCCAAGTGACCATGTAGGAGAATCAAAAATGTTTGCTGAGGGCAGCACTCCCAGCCTAGGACATCCAAGCAGCTGTCTATCCTGAGATTTACATGCCTGTGGTTAAGGGGATATGACATTGTTAATCCAAAGTCTGGATTAATTAAAAAAACATCAAAATTATATTTTTTGGCTATGAATGGACATTTGGGGAAAGTAGAAGATCACTTACTGATCCTTTACATACCTTCACAGAAATCTTAAACCATGTTTCTATTTAACACATTTTAAAGTAATCTTTAATGATATTGAACAATTAGCTGAAAAACTTTCTTTATTCTTAATCTGAAGTTTCTAGAAACATGATTATATGGTCATTTTTTAAAAGAAAAACATCACAATGTGGACATGTAGATACATCTATTTCAGTAAATTGTACTATTCATAACTTTTACTAGAGCAAAAAATCAAGCAAATTTGTAAATTGCAAACTTGGATTATAAGATTATTATGATACTATTAATTAGTTCTGGCAAATGTATAAGCTGAAATTTTTTACACACTTAAAAATACTGGTTGTTTCACTGAAGCTTTATATGCTTTTGCTCTAAAAAAAAGTGATATGTCATCTATCCAGGACATGAATCCCATCCTTGTCCATCTGGAGCACAACTATGAATCAAGAAAGAAGTTGTCTGACTCCAAAAGAGAAGTCAAAATGTCTATACACAAATGTTCATGAGCTGTGTTACATGTTCTCATTTACTCTTACTTTGCCAACAATTCCAATTAATATATTTACTCATTTTCTAAGTTAATAATTTTTTTAAGTGGAAAATTAAAATGGGAGGGAGAGGCAAATTTCTTCAGATGATTGTTTTGGCGTATAACAAAATGGACAATGATAATAAGAGCTCGCTAGCATTTATATATAGCTTGTGGTTTGTTCTTTACAAATTTTATTTCATTTTATCCTCATAAGAAGTTTAGGGAGTAAGGACAATTATTTTTTCCCACTTTACAGATGAGGAAATAAAGGTAGGCAGAAATTAGATGACTTAAGTGACTTTCCAGGTTTGCACAGCTACTAAGTATCTAAGACTAGATTTAAATTTGTGTTTTCTTGACTTTACTCCCAGAGCTCTAATCACTGAGCAACTTAGTTGTTTGCAGCAGCTAATAGTTGACAAAAGACAAAATAATAATCGAAAAAAAGGTAGACAATAGAACTGGGGAGGAGATGCAGTATGAGATCATTGTGTGTGTGTGCTGGTGGGGGTGGTATGATGGTGAGGGGACCAACATTTATAAACCCATAAAACTATTTCAGAACACATTACATATTGCAGCACTAAATGTAATTCTTAATCATGATTCTGACTCATTGAGAGAAAGTAAAATCATATACAATTCCTCTCAGTAAAAAAGGAAGTGTTGCAATAACATTTTAGAAAGAAAGTCATCTAAAATAATTCAAATCAGAAAAATGTTATTGTTAAGAAAGGGTAACTATCACCTAGTCAGAAAACTTTTCTATCTAGAAAAACTCATTTCATAAAGATTCTGGATAGCTGAAGTTTTATCATGTGTATAATTTATTGCATAGCTTGTGTGCTGATGAGATGTAGCAATGATAAGATGATTCCTGATTTAAAAGCTCAGATTTCCAGGATGACAAAGCAACCAAAAATGTTATTTTGCATTTCAACTCAGAGCCACCTTTACTTCCATATGTTTGAGGAAACATCTTATCTTCTTAGTATGAAGTCATCTAAATGTAAATAGTTTAAAATTTGACATTTGTTTCCTCTCCTTCACTTTAGCCTTTAAAATGCAAACCTTGATTAGAATGCCTTGCTCTTTCTCTGCAGCAAATAACTAATTATTCTTCATAAATAAGTAAAGTATCTCTTTGCTGCTAGGTCACTGCTCAATGGGAATGATAAACGATCAGACAATATCCTTGTGTTCGTGGACAAATTTATACAGAGGAATAAAAAATCTAAAACCAAACTCTATGAATAATCTTTTCCATTGACACTGCTTCTCCACTTTCCTTCCTTTTCCTCCACTCCCAAGAGCATGTAAAATAACACTCCATTCATTTTTGTGCTTTTAAAATGTACCTTAGACAAATTGTGCCAGTCCCTAAATAAGTCTTAAAATTCATTCATCAAGACTGATGATTGTCCTATTTTAAACTTCCCAAGAAATTTAAGGTGCAGTCAGCAAGCAGAAATGGTGGAGTCACAGCCCAAACTTGACTTAGACTGGTCTCCTGGTAGTTTGGATCTAAAACTGGAATAAAATGAGAACTGATTTGCCATTCAATAATTAATTAAAATAGGTTTACTAAGTCAAAATCTAGAAAGGATACCCAACAAGGATGCATTACTTAGCTTGTGGTAGAAGCAGCCCTTTACTTTCCATGAGAAAAAAAGAAAATGTAATGGTCAGGGAAGGGTTTGGAGACTCACAGGGCCTTGGGACATCTGCTAAGTCTGAAGATCAAGCAGCTACAAATGAACTGACTTTTTTATACCTTTTGATGATAAGGAAGTTGTCACTGCAATGCCAGAGAAACTGAAGGAAGACAAAGATTGTTTTTTAATATTTTAATGTGGAGAGTTTAGACTACTCATGTCCAAAAATCATTAGACCCTAACCAATTGAGGCAGAAATCTTTTATAAGTTTTTTTTTTAAAGCTACTCGGGATATATGGCCTGAGTAAGGCAGATAAGGTGGCAAGAACCCTGGGTGGGAGGACAAGCCATAATTCCAGGAAAGGATCATTACTTAGTCCTGACAAAATAGGGGTCAAGATAAGAAAGTTGAGGGCAGGAGAGAGTGAAATGAAGGGCAATACTCAAAAGAAAGGGGAATTGCCCCAGCAAGGATTTGATATAAGCCACCCAGAGTTTTATGATTTAATGAATGTAGAATAGGCAGAGCTTTGAAGCTTTTCATGACTCAGTTTCTCCCAGTCCTAATGGCAAGGAAGGGGGTGGTCATAACAATTTTATTCTGGACATAGAATAATAATTTTAATAATTCAGGGCACAACAATTCAGGGCATAACAGTCACAAAGTTTGAAGAGTCCAGGAAGCCGCATTAAGAGATAATCAAGATATGAAGATAGTTTCCTTGTCTTTTAGAAATTAGCTTAACTTATATGGAGAAGGGGGGGGGGGCGTGAATCTTGGACTATCTAAAGTGCTAAATTGGGAAAAGTATTGTTGTTAGAGGCAGAGAACTGGGTGTAAGGTATAGCTCTGTAACTCAGAAAAACTTGGCCTGAGAGGTCTTTCTCACTCTATTATACATATGGGCCTATAAACATTTAACTTTTCCAGGACTAATATGTAAAATGATGATTAGATATTAAAGGGTCCCCAAGGTCCTTTTTAAAATTTTATACTGTCATTTCTATGAAATCTAATATTAATTAAAAGTGAAAATATAACAATTCGTACTAGAATATATGTTGCATTTACTATACGTTCCCAAAACATTTAAGAAATTAATCTTGCAATATTTAATGAATGGATATACTTTCCAAGAAAAATGTAAATTCATGCAGAATGCAAAAAATTACAGAAATATAGAAGAAAATTACATACTTGGCCTAGAATTAATAGAAATATTTAACACTATAATATAATTATGTGATATCATGTGTAACAGAGATAGATTTAGTTCTATTTTTTTGTTATCTGTGAATTAATGGTATTTGGGGGGAATTTGGTGTGAAATGCCACAGAAAACATTGGGGAGAAATCACTAAATGTTAGAGTTGAATGCCTAGAGATCCAGGATTATGTACTTGAGCAAACCATTTAAACTTCTTTCTGCCTCCATTTCTTCATCTGCAAAATGAAAGACTGGACTTGAAAGATTCTAGTCTTTCTGCTGGCTCCAGCTCTATAATCCTTCTATGTATGATCATTACACTCAAGAAACTGAATATTTAGTTAGGAAAATAATATATAAATACACAAAATAGTAATAACAGGAAGAAAATAAGAAAAAAATAGAATTATTGAGCCTCTATGAGAATAGAACTTGACGCAAAGTCATGGAACTAGGAGTTGCAATGAGGACCTTAAAAACAGAATCTGTGTTAGTATTAATTGCTTGATTTGTTACATCTTTGACCTTCTAATTCTAGCATATTTTATATTTATTTCTGATCTCATGACCCTGGCTTCCTCTCCTGGAAATCTAGATTTTTGTACTGTTGATGGGGCTATGATTTATCCCAACCATTCTGGAAATAATTTGAGACAATGCCCCAAAAGTTCTTAAACTGTGCATTCCCAATGGCCCAGTAATACCACTACTAGATATTTACCTCAAAGAGATTTTTTTTAAAAAGGAAAGGAATCACTAATAATAGTAAAGATTAAGTGACTTGTCAAATATCACAGAACTAGTAAGTAGTAAAAAGTACATTCCAGACCCAAGTCTTCTCATTTCCAACCTAGCAATTCTTCTGCTTTACTATATTTACATTTTTCTTCTTTCCCTTCAAAAATAAAATTCTTTAATCTCAAAAGAATAGTATTAGTTTTCTCACTATGAATGATCGTTAAAAATATTCAAGCATACACATAATTTTTGTAACTATGTCCCTAGCCTATTTTTACAGCAATGTCTTAAATGTTTTTTTTTTTACTTCAGATTTCATACTGTTCTGTTGTTTTTTAGTTATGTCCAACTCTTCATAACCCTGTTTTGAGTTTTCTTGGCAAATATACTGAAGTAGTTTGTCATTTCTTTCTCCAAATCATTTTACAGATAAGGAAACTGAGGCAAATAGATTACCCAGGATCACACATATAATTAAATGTCTGAGGTTGGATTTGAACTCAGGAAATGGAGTCTTCCTAACTCCAGCCTATACAATTATTATTGTAAGTTACCTTAAAAGTGTGAGTGGCAGCAGAGAATACTAGGTAGAAAGATAGGCTCTGAATAGGGAAGACTTGGGTTTAAGTAATTCCTCAGACAAAATCTATTCCATATAATCTTCATTTGTCAAAAGCCTACAAAGCTTTCAAGGTACAGTAAAAAGCAATATCTCCTCTATGAAGCTTTCTCTGATCTCCTTAGCCAAAAGCAGTATCTCCATTCTCTGAATAATAGATTTAGAGATATAAAGGACCTTACAGCTCAACCCCCCCCCCCAATTTTAGAGATGAGGAAACTGAGGTTGAATGGACTTAAGTGACTTCATAAGATTAACATAGTTATTAAGTCTATGATGTAAGATTTGAAAATGTATTTCTGGCTTCTTCTCTCCACAATTCTTTGTTTATTTATTGTTGCCCACCATATGACTCTCTGTGTCTCAAGTACACAGAGGATCTTACCAGCAATTTGTCCACTAAAAATGTCATACATTATGCCATCTGTAAAATGCATGATTGGAAGATAATATAAATGAAAACAGTGAAAGATAACAAATATAAACAATCCATATTCTGGACCAGTAGCTGCATTATTTCAAAATTGGTAAAGGAAGGCTCACAGCTTACTTGATAGGTTTTCTAATGATGGAGGAAAGACAAATAATGGACAAAACAAATAAGATTGAGAAGGCATGCTTATATTCTGATCTACATCCATGGAGGGACCACCAACTCTGGTGCAATCTTAATTTCACTGAAGGATACATAATACTGTATTTATTGTTGACAATATTGTAGTGGAGATAAGAGGCAACGTGTCAAATTTAGAATTACCTTGAGACATGACATTAGCAGATTGTAGATATAACATGAGGATCTCTTCGAACAAATGCTTAAGGGATGAGGCAGGGTATATAAGGAAGTGCATGGACCAGAATTTGAAGAGACAATATGCACAAATAGTGAGAGGAAGCATCCTCCAAAAGCCAACCTACCTTTTTAAATTTCCCAACTACTTCTACTCCCCATGTCCTCTGAGTTGAAAGTTGGGTTCCATCTTTGATATAGATAATAGACTGTATGAATGGGCATAAATGTATAAAATAAAGCCAGTGCAGATACATCACCACAATAACATTAAAATTTAGAATTTCAGAGCTATGAAAATATATGGAAGCTATAATTATAATGAAATTCAACTACTGTGCCTTGAGGGATCATGAAACCTTGATTCATTCAGACCTTAGAATAACCAACAGGCAGGTCTATACTGCACAGGCTTCCAAATATGACAACAAAAAAAGCAAAAATAAGAGAACTGAGGCTCTGTTTAAAAGATCTTTTAAATCCACACAGCAAACCTACTTATTCTCTGAGCCCCACCCTTTCAAGCTGTTAATCTAAGAAGCTTTTATATGCTCCTGTCATACATAAAAGCACTTCGCCCTTAATACAACTGAGGAATATATTATCACTTTCATATACTATCCAATACCTAATGCAATTGAACAAAGAAAGATTCTCTTTCTATATGAAATCCTATAAAAAGAAAGAAAAAATAGCATCAAAAAGATTTGTTTAAAAAAAACCATAAATTATCAGAAGAGTTTCACACTAATAAAACAGGTCAGCTTTCAAAACATTCCCTGTTCAGTCCATCATATGATACTATTTAGGGTATATAATCCAGAAAGGGCAATCCGATAATCACACTAGAAGCAATTTTGTACCACACTACTGCTGAAAAGTCAATTTAACTTTTCCAGCTTTGTAAGACTTTGTTATTGCTATTGTTAATTATTTCTCATTTAATGGGAAATTGGCAACAAGGTCCCCGACTGTCATTTTAAATCTGCAATAATATCATGTGAAGCTTTTCGTCCTTATTCCCAAGTCCTGGATTATCCGAGCTAAATGGCAGCTCCAGCGTTACAAAAGCTCAGGGGCAGGTACGGTGACATAAATTGCCAATTCAATTAACAGTGTGCAAATGCTCCACTGGCAGGCGGCAGGGAGGACAGCCATTTTGGCAAGTGTCAGTCCTAATTTATCAACCTGTCAAACCTTCTACTCAGGTGCCTGCGGTCACTGCCTGCCTCTTCATGCTAAGTTGTAAAGCTGCAGGAGCCATTCTTGTAGCTTGACAAGGCACAATACTCAAAACTGATTTTAAAATCAAATGTACAGTTGTCTTAATTATTCTCAGTATAAATGATGTTTTAATTACACAACAGAGTGGGAATATTCAATCAGGGCTCAATAATAGTAGGGTGTACCTAGGACGAATGGAGCGTACCAACCACTTCTCTTGAGAAGCAATAGATGGGTCATATTCTGTGTCAGATTGCTCTGTTGAGCTAGGAGGCCACTTAATTATATTAAGCCCCTCCATAAGCCCTCTGTCCCCCAAATATACAGTCTATTAATTTTTATAGAAAATTGAGTAGGGAATTTTTCTACCCATGGTTGTGTTCTATGAAACATTCATAATCTTTTCATTAATGATCTGATGCAGAATTATCAAATAGTAGTGAGAGTTTTTCAACAAAAATTTCACCTTCTCTAACTCCCTAAAATATTGTTCCTAGTGATCTTATTCCAGAATCTCAATCTATTTATTGCTCATTCCTTTAATTTCCACTAAAATGCAAGGACCAAAGGAGAAGAGGGAACCCATTTAACTAAGATCAGTCATAAATACACCAAGAAGTAGAGCAGTGGAATGCGGTTGGAGGGAAGGGATCTAACTTCCATTTCTGGCTCCCCAGTCTACTGAAGGTGAACTTGAACAGTTTACTTAGGCACTCTGAGTCTCAGTTTTCTGTAAAATGGGAATGATAATATGTGCACTACCTACCACAAACCTATTAATAAACTCCAAAGCTGGATCACCTTGATGGAAATTTCTTGTCTCTGTTCCTTGAAATTCAAGATCAAGCTGGATGATGTATTACAGATAAACTTTATTTACTTTATAATTCTGTCTAGGAACAGATCTTTTCACATTTATGTTTACATTCATATATTTGTAAATAGATACATATGTGAATATATGACTAAAGCTTAGAAGATGTGAGTTTAAAGACTTTCTTCAGATACTTTATATGTGATTATAGCTGTCACTTAACTTCTCTGGCTCAGTATCTTCATTTATAAAATGGGGGTAACTATAACACTTATCTCAGGATTGTTGTGAGGATAAAAGGAAATAATATTCTTAAAAAATTTTGGAAACCTGAAACTGTTATTTAAATATTCTCCTTGTCTTTGTCCTTCCCCCTTTCCTTCTCCTGCTCTTCCTCCTCCTTCCTCCTTTTCTTCTTTCTTCTTTCTTCTTTCTTCTTTCTTCTTTCTTCTTTCTCCTTCTTTCTTTCTTCTTCTTCTTCTTCTTCTTCTTCTTCTTCTTCTTCTTCTTCTTCTTCTTCTTCTTCTTCTTCTTCTTCTTCTTCTTCTTCTTCTTCTTCTTCTTCTTCTTCATTTCTTCTTCTCCTCCTTCCTCTTCATCCTCATCTTCTTCATTCTCATCATCATCATCATCATCTTCTTCTTCTTTTTTCTTTCTTCTCTTCCTACTTTTTTTCTTCATCATCATCTCATACTCCTTCTTATTATTATTGTTACCATAAAAATTTAGAACATATAAAAATGTGGGAAATTTTCCATATACAAATTTTTGACATCAGCAGAGATTCATTTGTACCAACAGTATAGAAAACTGTTTGGAGGTTACATGTCTATAATTACCAAGTAAGAGTAAAAACCAGGAATTAAAGCCAGATCACTTTTACTTAAAGATTAGTCATGTGTTCACTCTGTTATGTTGATACTTATATATTGATAAACCTTAAAAAATTTTCTAGATGTCTGCTAATAGTTCCATGTTGCAGATTTCATTTCATTACAAAACACTCTTAAAAGTTTTTATGTGCTTACTTTCTAATATAAATTAATATTCTATACCATTTCTGTCTCTATTAAGGTCTAACACAAATGATTCACCATGGTATGGAGCTAATTCCAGCCTTTATATGACAAGAGTAGTCAACAGTGGATCTTATCAAACTATGTAGAAGATCTTATCAAACTATGAAAGTTAAGCATGGATAAGTATAAACCCCACCTAAAGACTTTATAATTTTAAATTGATATTAACAATTATGACATAAAATATGTGTGTGCCTGTCTATGTATGGATGATTGGTAGTGAACTGTAATTTTTTGAAGGGAAATAGGAATAAAATTGGGGGAAAATATCTGCATTCATTGTAATAATTTAATGATTTTCTCTAATTTATGGGATGAGGCTATTTGATGATAGACTGTAAATCATTTATATAATTCTTATTAATATTAAGAATAGTTTGCTTTGTGTAATGTCACAAAGATTTTATGTAAACATGGAGTAGTCTTTTTCTTTCTTTCTTTCTTTTTTTTTTTTTTTTTGCTGAGGCAATTGGGGTTAAGTGACTTGCCCAGGGTCACACAGCTAGGAAGTGTTGAGTGTCTAAAACCAGATATATTTGAACTCAGGTCCTCCTGACTTCAAGCTGATGTTCTAACTATTGCATCACTTAGCTTCCCCATGGAGTAGTTAATAAAAATATGCAGACTTAAGAAAAGAGGTAAACTTCAACAACATCTTTATTGTCACACAATTGAATAACCAGTGTAAAAAATACAAGATCCTGTTGTGTTTGTTATTTGTTGATTTTTAAAAATTACTTAATTTTTAAGTATATCAAAAGCAAAGAAAACAAGGTATAATTTTGAATGCTTTCCTTAAATAATATGCCATATATACTTACATTAAAATAATATAAGATTCTGTAACAGATGTGGATTGTGGCATGTATGTAAAGAAGAGCATATATCCAACTAAGTATTTAAATTATAAAGCATCACATACATATGTATTACAATATAGATATGCATAGTATCTATATAAGATATATAGTATTTAAATATTAAAAAAATATTGTAGGTCAATCACTTAGCAAACTTCCTGTCGTGATCATCATCATCATCATCATTGTTTAATATGTGTCAGGAACTCCATTAAGGATTGAAGATAGAAAAACCAACCTAAAAATCATTATTCTCAAGAAGCATGTATTTAAACAGGGGAAACAAAATTATACACACACACACACACACACACAAATATACCTATATTATATAGCTGTATAAAACACACATGTGCCACATGTACTCATAGGTATAAATGCACATGTATGCGTGTGTGTTTATACACATTCATATACTTTGAACACAAAGTTTTCTTGAAGATTTTTTTAAGTGATCTTTGAAAAGGGGAACAGATAAAGCTGAAATCATCAACAGATAAAGATGACCAGTAAGGCTTCACTCCAGAGAATAAGGGATATGTGAATAAATCCCCAGTAGGCAGAAAAAGGCAAGATAAATTTGTCATAAGCTTTCTAGTTTTACAAGATTATATTAATATATAACAGGAAACATTTTAGTATGAGATAAGGTTGTAAAGGTACTTTAGAACCAGATTATGAAGGTCTTGATAGTCAGACTAAAGATTTTTGTACTCTTTTCAATAAACAGGGAGTCACAGAAGTTTTGTTTTGTTTTTCCCATGAGAATGATATGATCAGAACCTTATAATGAGAACATTATTTTGACTATGATGGAGAGAATAACTTGTAGGAGAGAAAGAGTAAAAGCGAGGTTATCAAGTAGGAGTTCATTATAACCATCTAGACAAAATGTTGTAATTTGGTAGCAATGGTAATAGGAGGGCTTCTGGAAATAATTTGTGAGTAGAATCATTCATTGTCTATGCAAAGGAAGAAAGACAAATCTCCAAAGTTGCAAGGCTTAGAGACCAGAAGAAAGGTACTTCCATTACTAGGAAATAAAAGAATTTGTAAAAGAGGTCATGTTTCAGTTTATTTGATTTTCATTGAAAAATGAATAGTTTATTTTGAATATTTTGAACTTTAAACTTTTATAGCATGTTCAGATAGAGAAATCTAATCCTGAAAAAAGGGGTCTCAAGTTTTGGAAAATTTCAAGTTGAGAAAAGAGCCTTTTGCAAGTAGAATATATACCAAATGCATGGAGAGAGGGGAGTATGTTGAGAAAGAGAACTAGAAGCTTTCAACAGGCAAAGGAAGAAAGACACCAATGACAAATTTTGTCTAATTCACAATTTTGTTGGAATGTTTTGTGATTTCCATAAGGTTCACACAGTCCTCTTGACTCCAGGTCCAGAGTTCTATCCATTAAGTCATTTAGCCACCTCTGAATCAAGGTCTTCTTGCCTCCTAAGTCAGTGCTCCATCTATTACACCAGAGCTCTTTAACCTTTTTCTATTTGGACCCCTTTTTGCCAAATAAATTTTATATGACCATGGGTATATATAGGTATGTAAAATAAGTATATAAATCAAACATTCACTGATAATAAATCATAAAGAAATTTATTTTTAAAAAATTCTTTGGCATACATTTGTATGCCAAATATAAATTATTTAATTTTACCATTTATTAAAGAAAAAAGAAAATTTCCAGATTAATGAGATAGATGTGCTTTTATTTTTACATAAAGAATTAAATCTTGGTGGAATATTTAATACCTTTTTCTGTTGCCAAGTTTTTCACAACACCCATATTGAGTTATAAGACCCCATATGGGGTCATAACCACAGTATAAGAAGCTTTGCATTTTACCACACTGTACCTCACCACTTAATACAGGAATGTAATACCCCACAAAATCAGAGAATCTCAGAGTTGGAAGGACCTCCAAATTCATTTAGCCCATTTAGTTGGCATAATTGCAATAATTGTTATATTTATCTCTTACCTCTGTCTCCTCTTCACGTTACACAGTCATCACCCAACCCAAGCCCTCATGACCTATTTCCTGTAATATATTTCACTAATTAATTTTCCTGCCTTATTTTTCCCTTCTCTGATCCATGCTCCACTGCCAAATTGTCCTCAAGTTCAATTCTAACCAAGTCACTCACCAACTCAATAAATACCCTTGGCTCCCCACTATCACTGGAACCAAAGAAAAAAATGTTTAGATTGGAATTCAAAGCATTCAATTAATATTTCCAGCTTTAATGTTATTCTTTCACATACTTTATGATCCTTCAAAACTGGTCATGTCCTATTCCTCATTCAGAACATTTCCTCTTCCATCTTACTACTGTTTCAAAATCTGACCTCCATGCCAAATATCTTTTTCTCTCAATTTTACTAGTAAACTCCAGTTTCAGCTATGCTTTAGCTCAAATGCTTCTTTTCCATGAAGGCTTTCTGATCATCCTATACCTATTTTGTACATGCATACCTATTTTGTACATGTACATGTAGGTATTCATAAAAATACATATTTATGAATACACACCGAGCCACATGGATACATAGATGGATGGATAAATAATTTCCTTCTTTCTTTTTTGATCCTGAGGCAATTGGGGTAAAGTAACTTACCCAGGGTCACACAGCTAATAAGTGTTAAGTGTCTAAGATCAAATTTGAACTCAGGTCCTCCTAACTTCAGGGCTGATGCTCTCTCCACTTTACCACCTAGCTGCCCCATTGGATAAATAATTTCAAGCAGGTTGCATTCTTTGGTAGAGATAAACTCTTCCCTTGTATTAGAGGTTTATGATGTGGGAAAAACTCATAAAAATATAAAACTTAATACAGACAAGGCAAGTCTCTTGACTTACTTGAAAATAGATCTTTGTAGTCATGGCAACTAGTACAATGCCTGTCACATAGTGGGTACTTAATTAAGTTCTTGCAGACTAATTATCATTTTAAGCTCTTTATGGAGCACTGTATGTAATACTTTTCTTGAGAAACCTCCCTCAAGATCATTTTTTCATATTGTGTTGTACCTGTGGTAACATAAACTTCAGTAGGATTTAAGTATTTCATACACTATGGTTTCCCCCACCATTATCAGTAAGCCCATTTGAGCTCTCTGGTACCTCACTCCAATTTCAAACTATAACCACATCAAAAGTTTAGGTTGCCTAAACTTCAGACTTATGCAAAGGAAGACAAAAGGATAATCTCTCCTCTCCATCCCATCCTTGATTCCCAATAATAGAACACTAACCTTTTAGGTGATTTAATAGGCAATTAATTTGAAAGGGAACAGGTAAACATCCTATGGGGAGATGAATGGGAAGGGAGAATGGCATGTTAATAGATCACAAGGTTAACAGTTCAATTTACAGAAGTTCTCATAGTTTAATCTTGGTCCTCAACAGCAGATAGAGAATTTTTCTCTGCTCTCCTTTCAAAATCCCAGACTACTTCTGCAAAGTGATCTAAAGAAGGAAATGGTAAATCCCTTCGGTAGCTTTATCAAGGAAACCCCAAATGGATCATGAAGAGTTAGATATGACTGAAATGAGTGAACAATAACAAAAAGATAGAATCACTCAAATGTATCAGAGCCATAAGTCACTGGGCATGCTTAGGTCAATTTTCATTGGGAATGGGTATGAACTATGCTATTATAAAATATTAATTAATAATAATGGATTGCATTGATATTTTGTTTTAAGGATCACTTATTGTCATCTTCATATAACTCTGCTGAAATAGATCATATGAATACTAAAGTCCTGATTTTACAGATGAATCAAATAAGTTCATAGAAGTAAAGGATTTTTTCCCAGAGTCACATAGTTATTAAATGTCAGATATGGGAATGAACCAAGATCTCTGCTGATCCTAATTCAAACACATCACAAACATGTGCTGCCTCATACATGTATATGGTCACATGTAGCTATATGATATATATGTATATGTACACATATGTTGTTATATTGCATATATACCCATATACATATGAAATATATTAATTATGTGTAATATATCCTATTTTATGTATTATGAATATAAATATATAATTACATATGACAAACAGCATTACATGAAATCCAGAAATATAACTTCATATAAATATATGACATATATATGCACACATAAAACATATATGCACACTAATATTTTATATATATATATATTATATATGCACACACATTGTGTGTGGGGACATTTCACCATTGCTTCTTTTCAACAATTTTTTTTGGGGGATGGAAATCATCATAATTAACTCAGACTCATGATAACAATAAGTCTGAGATAATTAAAATAATTGGTCAGATTTTGGAAGTACAAAAGTGTTACAAAATGCCTCTTTCTTTAGTGGTTGGAGAAATTCTCTGCTAATAATTCAATGTGCATAGAAGTTTGATGTTGTCATTTTATATTTTTCTGGTTATTTTCCTTCTGTTAAAAACTATAATGAAAGCATTTTGAAAAAGAGAACAGCATGGCATAGGCTAAGAGTGTCTGTAGGTGTAGGTATGATATTCTCTGTGGACAGAGGAGGAAAGGAGCCCAAGATATCTTAGGGTTTACTAGACAGATTTCTTTTTTAAGGATCATGTCTTAAACCCAAACCAATGTGATTCTCATTGGTCACCAGTAGATGCTAGACCAAGATCCATTTGGTCATTGTTTGGGGATTGACTCAGATTGAATGGCATCATTTCTGCTTTGCCCAAAAATCCTGAGGGCCTTCCCCTCCCAGATTCATTCATTCATTCATTTAGATTTCTTTTTAGATTTGAGGAAAGAGATTCTTTGCCTCAATTGCTACCTGTCATAAATCACAGAATGAGTATGGCTTCGGTCAAACTGAGACCTGTTGAAGATTTTAGCTTTAAAAGGCCAAGGTCTCCCATTTCATCCAGAGCCATCTCCAGTCATCTTGATGTATATCTTGCCACTGGACCCAGATGGTTCTGGAAGGGAAAGTAAGGCAGATGATCTTGCACAGCCTTCCCTCACTTAAACCAATTCACTTGCATGTCATGGCATCATTTCCCTGATGTCACAGTCTTCTTGGAGAACAAAGAAAAAAACAACAACTTCTATGAATTCCTTCCTTCCTTCCTTCCTTCCTTCCTTCCTTCCTTCCTTCCTTCCTTCCTTCCCTCCCTATCCATGCTTTTGGAACAGAGTCAAAAAGTACCATTTCTTCTTAAGATTCTTTATATATAAGAACTGGAATGGACCTCAGAGATCATCTTAGCCAAACAATACTTCCCCCTTAGGATTCCAACCTCAAGTTTACTTAAGGTCTTCCCTGAAGATAGTCAACTCAAGTATCCATTTATTCTTTTTAAAAGGCTACTTTAAAATTTCCTGGACATAATTAAACAGAGTGGGTTATGAAGTCATTTGCTGAAAGGACTTGCTATCTGTTGTTTACTTTTATTCCCCGATGTCACTGGATACCCAGTAGGAAGACTCTTAAACTAAAATGTAATTACCTTTTCCAGCATAAGGGAAATGTGGAAAACAAAGATAAAACAAATGCAGGAAGTCAGCATCAACTCATCTTAGAGTGGTGCTTTGCATCAGTATGAGTCATACAGTTGGTCTGGCACCAAGAGAGAAGAGTTTTGACTATGCAGAGCTCCCTAGCTCTTCCCAACCCACCAAATAATTCAGCTTCATGGCACTTTGGAGGTCATTTACAGTATTTCAATTGCAGTATTCACAGGATCATGGTATTGAGGGCAGGAAGGAACCTGCTCCAGTATCTAAGTCAACCTCTTCCTCCATTTTGTGGCTGAAGATGCTGAGACCTGGAGAAGTGAACCTCAGCTTTTTCATCCTGTCTCAAATCACAAAGCTAATGAATAAGAGTTAAGACTGAAAGCCAGAGTTTTTTCTTTCCAAATCCATGATTCTTACTTCTATATCAGGCCACTGTCAACTCCTGAAGCATCAGTTCCATTTGACAAGCTTTTATGAAGTTCCTCGTCTACTCAAGGCACTAGTTCAAAGAGGAGGGAATGAAACATTACTTACATAGTACCTAGTTTTTGTCAATTATTTTTACGAATGTTATTTCTTTTGATCTTTACAAAAACAGTACAAAATAGATGTTATCACTCCCATTTTTATATCTGAGAAAGTTGGAAAAGAGGTTATGTGACTTGTCCAGGATTACACAGCTAGTAAGTAATTGAAACAGGATTTGATATGAAGTTTTCCTCATTCTAGGGTCAGAGATCTATCTACATGCCACTAACTTTCTCAAAGGACAATAGAATAGGGATAAGAAGACTTAAGTTAAAGTCCTAGCACTGGCATTTATCAGCAATGTGTCCTTAGGCAAGTCACTTAACTTAAACACTTAGTTTTTTTCATCTGTAAAATGGAGAGACTATTATTTGTACTATTGACTTTACAGTGATTAGAAGGAAATCTTAAAGTGCTTTAAAAACTAAAGTCTATAAGCTACTTAAGATAATGTCACATTACTTTAGATTTATGTTATATATTTATGGAGCATTTTAAAAGTGCCAAGATATATAAATCACAGGCCCTTCCCCAGGCTTACCATCTAGTAATCATAAATAAAATAATACTATGCAGTAAAGACTATGACAGCTTATGTCCTGCCTTGGTTTCCTCCCCTCTCCAAGAAATAATGGGGAGGAACTACATAAGCTGAGGGGTGTGAATGCGTTATCCTCTGAGTCACTGGAAACAAGATTGAACAGTATTATATCAGAATAGTTAGTAAAGGCCTCACAAAAATAGTCCAAACTGAGTCTTAGAGAATAGCTACAATTTTCTTTAAGTGAACAAATGAATGAATGAAAATAAAATTATTAAGATGTTACTATGTGTCAAGCACTGAGATAAGTCCTGAGAATAGAAATAGAAAAATCAAGACAGTCTCTGCTCACAAGCTCATGCTGTATTTGGTACAGAAAATACATAAAAGAAAGCTCAGCTGCTGGGTAGAATCAAAGGCCAAGGAGTCCCAGAGTTACAGCAGTGGGGTGGATGGGAAAGTCTAAGGGTCAGTAGGATGCATCAACAGGTCAGATAGCAGTGCCTGGTTGCAGGGACTGGGGCTGAGATGGAACTTAGAACAGCAATGACATATCAAGATTTCCAGGTAAGCCTTTGAATGATGGGAAGCGCATTTATACAAACAGTTTGGGCCATATTTTTCTTATTAACAGCATTCTTCCCCTGATTCTGCTTCCACAACCATCTTTATCAGTTTAGACTCTGTTTAAGGGAAAGGGCAAGTTGCTTAGTGCCATGTCTTTCTGTTCAGCTGTTAAACATATGCTATGATATTGCATGTTCTCTCCTTGCAAAGAAATTTTTTTGTAGGAAAAATAAGTTCTGAGAAGAGACATATGATTTTCAATCAACTCTTTGAAGGAGATGACCTCTCTAGTTCTTCCCAAGTCTGAGATCCTCTGATTCTTTGTTATCAGTAGGTGGATTATCCATTATGTAGCTTATCCATAAATCTTGCTTTCAACTACTTGTTGACAATATCAGAGATTCTGCTCACTTAAGTCCTCTGTTGACATTATCACCATCTCCATTTTCACTGAAGTCTAGTCAGAGCTGCAAGGGAATGTCTTTTAAGCTAAGCCCCTTAGCTCTTCTATCCAAAGGATCTTAGACAACATACTTAGAAAGAGAGGTCAATTTGTCTTTGTCACTTTGTGTTACTCTAAGGGGACATTTTGCATGAGTGAAGGACAAAGAAAGATGCAGGATAGAGAAACTTGACAACTCATCAGCTCTTCCTGAATTCATAGAGTGTTTTCATCTTTTTGGCAGAAGTCATAAGAACTCCCAAAACATTGGGAACACATATTTTCAAATTCACATTGTAATACATATCCCAAAGAGGTATGTATGTACATACACACACACACACACACACACACACACACAATCTTTTTTCACTGGAATTTTCTACATTACTCCTCAGCTTCATTTGCTTAGATGATAAGGTAAAGGACTATTATGTAAGACAATGAGCTTCCTGTTATTGTATTTGCTTATAAATTCTTCTGAACCAGGCTCTCAAAGCAACTACTGATTTTGGCAAGAATAAAATGGAAGAATTCAGGTTGGATAAGTACAAGTAATTCTATCTAAAAGAATCATGGGACTTTTATAGTCAAAGGGTTATTAAAGAGAATCTAAATATAACTGTTTTATAGATGAGGAAACCAAAGCTCAGAGAGGTTAAGTAAGATCAGTTCTCTGGGATTAGAACCTAGTGTTCTTGACCCACAGAAGTCCATGGTTTTTTGTTTTTTTTTAAATAAATAAATAAAACACAAAGGAAGTTTTTAGATAAAAAAATGGATAATGAGTATTGATTAAATTTATTTAATTTAATTAGGAAAAATCAGCCAAAAAAGCTGATATAATTTGGGGACACATTTGTCCCCCTAAAAATCTCCCACCCCAAAATACAGTAATTTGGCTTGGAGGACAAATGATCCCCGTGTCTTTTCTGATAACATGGACATTATTGTGCTCACTGATGAAGACATTTTACACAAGAAAGCTATTAGGATGGTGAAACCTATATAGCAACCATGCAATACAAGGAGTGGTTCTGAAAGAACCAAGGATATTAAAACTAGAAAAATGAAGCCTTTGGGGGATGGGGCATGATAACTCACCAAATATTTGAAGGTCAATTGAATATTTGAAGGAAGAGGGATTAGATTTATTCTTTCTTACTCCAGGGGACAAAATAGACAAAAAGGTGCAAGTTGCAGGAAGGCATCAGCTCATGAGTAAGAACTTCCTAACAATAAGATATGTACAATGGGAATGCATCACCCTGTCACCTAATGAGTACCCTGTAAATAGAAGTATTCAATGGGGGAAGGACTGAATCATCTTCTATTAGGGATGATGTAGACGAGATTTTTTCTTTAGATAGAAAACCATACTTTGTGACCTCTGAGGTCCCAACTGCCTATAAATATCTCTGATTTTGGGACTCCTAATCCAACACCCCTCTCAATATACCATGAAAAAGAATTCCTGTAGCTTTCTTTTCAGTGATAGTGTGAGATTAGATATGTCTCTCTTCATGACATTCAACAGCCCAGATGAAAAACAGTGTAATAAGGGCTTGTCTGATGTGAAATGGATTGAATTTATTTTATTAGTGAACACTGAAGTCAGTATAGTCATGCAAATTAGTATGGATTCACAGGTCCAGAGCCAGGGAGAAATTATGCCAAGTCTAAAAGAAATCAGCATTGGCAACAGATGCATCATCTGAGACAGTCAAAAGAATGTAGGACCAGAGCCTTGTCATGCCAGTAGGGTGACATTTAGCAAATCTGACCATGATCTGACCTGACCTGCTCTGGACATACAAACCATTGTAATAGTTTAAATATAAATCCATCTACTGTCATACCATACATTTTCCACCTTTAGGTTGATACCTATTTCAGCAGAGAATGCAATCCATAAACCCAGGAATGATTAAAAAAAAAAATTCAGTTGGCTTCATTCATATCAAATGAGTTATGCAAACTCCGAACAACTTAAGCTAAGATTTGAGGTATAATTTTGCAATTAAGGCTACTGATGTATATTAACAGAAATGTTCAATAGAGCAATGCTCTTTACAGAATGACTGTGGAAATCACTGATTCAATTTAAAAGACAAAATATAAGACTTTATATATAAAATATATATAAATAAATATATATAAATAAATATATAAATATATATATAAATATATATATATATAAAATATATATAAAATATATTATATATATATATAAAATATATTATATATATAAAATATATATATTTTATATATAAAATATAAGCTTTAATGTATAAAAGATTATTTCTCACTTGAATGTATTTTTTTAAAACTATAAAAGAAAATTACACAAAAGTTTTTTTGTCATTAAGTATGACATCCTGTGGTAGTTTTAAAAATAAGGATGGACAATTGTCCTTTTTTCTAAAAGAGAATGAAGTGCCTTTGAGGGAATGTGTTTTTGATAAGCTCCGGGCAATCTATAGCTGTCCTTACAAGGCTGATGAGTTCACAGCAAACTTCATTAATAGCCTGACCTCTTTTCTTTACCTGTATATTTTTATTCAAAGGAAATCTAACCAAAATAAGGTAGCATTGAAGAAGAGAAGAGAATGATTTGAGGAATGAAGCGGGGATAGTTTTAAAATACTTTGGACCTAAAGGTGGGTTGTATTTACAAAAGCTTCTCCTCTTTTTGAGTATTATCCAGTAGATAACTCCAATGACTATATCAAGGCCGAATTGTCAGAAGCTCACAAGGAATAGGTGGGGGAGGGCAATGCAAAATCCCAGCTTTACTTTATGGATAACTCTGAGAAAATCCTCAGAGTAGCAAACAACATTAATAGTTAATTAAAGAAAAAGATAAAAATTTTTCTTCCTTGAAACTCATGTTGGAACCTGGGAGCTTAATTCAATCTGATTACTATATCAAGAAGCTAAGAAAAATGATTGATATAAGACTACTTATTATTTTAGAAAACATATATTGCTTTTTTATTGCATGGATTCTATGGTGATCAACTCCTGATTATATCAACTATGTCAAATATCAACTCTTCATTTTCATAATGAGGCAGTTGGGTGGAGCATTGGATAAGCATAGTGAGCATTGAGAATCAGGTCTCAGACACTGGATGTATGATCTGGGGCAAGTTAATTACAATTATTTGTCTCAGTGTCCTCAGTTGCAAAATGGGGACAATAATACCATCTAGTTTCCAGGATCAAATGAGATAGCATTTGTAAAGCATTTAGGCTTGTCACAGAGTAGGTGCTATAAGATACTATTTTTTTTTATCATTATTATTATGTTGTTGTTGTTCATGTCTAATTCTATGTGACCCCATTTGGGGTTTCCTTGGCAAAACTATTGAAGTAATTTGGCATTTTCTTTTCCAGCTTACTTAAGAGATGAGAAAACTGAGCAAATAGGGCTGAGTGACTTGCCAAGGATCACACAACTAGTAAATGTCTGATGCTGGATTTGAACTCATAAAGATGAGTCTTATTGACTCATAAATATTTCATCATCATTATTCAAAACTTCTATTCTAACATCTTTCTAATTTCCTTTCTTACTGCTCATAAACAGAGCCCCACTGTACTATCTAAGCAAACTTATCTACTGGACCTTTGTGCATTTTTAGCACTAACTACTGCCTCTTTTTTCCTTTCTCCCTACTCTTTGATATTTCACTTTCATTCTTTCTTTAAAATGTGTTCCAAAATTAACTTTTCCCAGGAAGCATTTGCTCTCCTCACTACTCATTACTTTGACCATTTCTTCATTACCCTTCCCCTCAGTGCTTTATTATCTTGCAGTCATAATGTTTTTAGGGCATTGGCAAAAAGAGATGTGGGATCATAAAGTCTAAGACTTCAAAGTCCAACATATATTTAAACAGGAATCCTCTCTTTGAAAAGATAACTCAAGCCTATGTCAAGAACTCTATTGAGGATAAACTCATGAATCCCTTCAAATCCTTGAAGATAGTTGCCATATTCCTTCTAGGTTTTATTTTTTCCAAGCTAAAATGTCTCAGTTGGTTCAATTTCTGTGATAACAGTCATAATGGGAAAATAAATTATATATTAAGTTGTAAAAACTATGATCAACACAATGACCATCCATAATTTCAGAGGACCAATGATGAAGCATTCTGCCAACCTCTGACTGACCATTACACAGAGGTGAATAAGAATGCAATATTTGTTAAAGGATTTTTATTCTTTTTTTGAAACTGAGATGGGGATGGGAGGGAGAAAAAATAGATTTTTATTAACTTAAAAAGAAATTTTAAATGACCAGTCTCCATAAAGCAAAGTCTCCAGAAGCATACACTCATTTTGGTTACTCTTCTTTGGGTATATTCATACTCTGGATATACTTTTTTTCAATGTCCTTTCTAAAGGATGTCTAGAACTGAACATCATTATCACAAATATTCTAGCAAGGACTACATAAAGGAAGTGAACAAATAGATTTAATGTAAAAGATAACAAAAAGCCCAATGAGGGTAATGAAGTACTTGACAAGCCAAGACAAAAATTCTGGAAGTGAATACTTTATTCAAAGGAAACTGCATAGATATTTGTTAAAATGTGATGATAGAATAACATTTGGGAATGCTATTGGGAAAATGCTCTCAAGTAAAAATTCAGAAATCACAGAGAAGCAGGATAGAGAGCATTTTGGTGAAGATTTTGGTGGCAAAAACAGAATTAATATTGTTATTAGAATATGTTAAATGCTACCTAGAACCACATGATACAATGTATCTAAAGTGTGTTAAAAATCTGAATGAGTCATATTATTACTGTTTTATTTTCATTGATTGATTGTGCATTATACCAGTGTTATAATGCCTCTCTTTAAGTCCACCCATTGGGTCTGATGGAGGAGTCCCTCTAATAAAGAAACTTTATGATCTTTTGGTGATTTAACCTCCTGGGATGTGATCTGAGACACACCTACTATAAGCTAAATTCTGCCACTGGGAATAGTGGTATAGAGAGATACTAAAGTAGTATAGTATCTAAGTACTTATTCTGACCAAGTTTCTCTCTTAGAACATCAATTTAGTTGGCACTGTGATTCAATAAACCACTGGGCTAAAGCATTAACTCTCAGTATGTTAGAACTCACATATCCATTCATATTACAATCAGGGGATTCAAATGATAGATTGTTTCTGGATCAGGGTTTCTCCAGTCAAGAATATTTTCTATCTGATGAGAATGACTATTTTGACTTTGAGAGATAAAACCTATAGAGATACTAATTCAAATGCATTTAATCTGATCTCCATGCGTTACAACACTTGGCTGCTGCAATCCAGCTATTCTTTAGAGGAAGCAACTTACTGTACTGTTAAACATCCAGCTACTTGGAATGATAAGAATGTTCATACATTTTTATAAGCTCATTTTCCAGGCATAGGAAGCACAAGCAAGCTCCCCAATTCTTCAGGAACAAATTTTTGGTATCACAGGTCCCTAAATTCACCCTGTAACTAAAGGGGCACACTGAAAGGAAACTGTGGTGCAGCAGAAAGTGTGATGGTAGATTGGAATCAGAAGATGTGGGGTAAAATCCTGATTTTACCTTATTATGTGGGTGACCTTGGCCAGATATTTTACTATTTCTGAGACTCAGTTTCCTTTTCTATGAAATGAGAGCACTAGACTCGATCAGGACTTTTAAAAACCTTTTCCACCACTTTTGCCTGAGAAATTTTTACATGACTCCCAAGTATATAGGTATATAAAATGTACAAATCAAATATTTACAATAATAAATCATAATTTCATGACTCCCCCACATTCCATTATGAGATCCCAAATGGAATTATGACCCACAGTTTCAGAAGGTGGAGCTCAATGATCCTTAAAGCTTCTCTCAATTCTAAAGGTATTCCCCTACACAGGTCCTATGTCCAACTAATTATTATTCTATATAACTAACGCCTACTACGTGTGAAGCAGTGGAGACACAAAAGCAAAAAACCAATCAGTCCTTCCTTGTCCTTAAAGTACTTCTATTTTACAGATAATAAATGTATGTATGCTGTTTATGCATGTGTATACACATATACATACAAGGAGAAAGACAGACAGACAGATAGACAGGGACAGAGAGAGTCAAAGATAGACAAAGACAGAAACAGAAAGACAGATAGAGAGATTATTGATAGAAAACCCAAACCACAGATGTCTCTAGATTGAAAAAAAAAGACTTTTTTGTTGTTGTTTTGTTTCCACTTATCATTTCTTTTCTGAAAAGTTGTATGGATGTGTATCTAAGACAATTTTTTTCTATTTGTTTTTCTTTCAGTCTTTCACCCAAGATCTAAAGATGATACAAATAATTCCTTAGTACAGAATTACACTTCAAAGGCTGGAAGAATCAATAACTACATTAAAAGGAAAATAAACTTGTCAGCCTTCACCATAATACATAATATATACAAAAATAAAACTGACAGAATGGTCAGATGAGTCAAAGTTACAAATACTGTGTGTAATATGTGTGTATATGCCTGGGATCTCCAAGCAGCAAATGTTATCTAACTAAAAAGCTGTGAGTGCATTGGGAAACATGATGGTTTTCTGGCCAGAGGACCTCAGTTTGTATACTGATTCTAATCTCTCCACAACTGCCTTCCAATCCATTCTTCATCCAGATGCCCAAATAACCTTCCTTGAACACAGGTGTGACAATGTCACTCTCCTGTTCATGAAACTTCAGTTTCTCTCTATTATATCTAGAATAAAATGTGAACTCCAGCTTGACATTTAACATACTTTACAAGTCAGCTCCAATCTTCTTTTTTTATCTCCCCTGATTGATCATACATCAACCTCCTTCACATATGATGCTTCAATCAAATTGGTCAACTTAATTGGGACAATTTCCCTACTCACAGCATACTCATCCTCTACTATCTCACTTCCTGTCAATTTTAGTGACTAGTGATTTATGCCCACAATACTTTCTTCTACTCTTCCTTACTCCCTACATCCAATTAGTTGCTAAATGTTTTTATACCTCTACAACTCTCAAATCTGTCCTCATTTCTCTGTTCATGGATAGCATTAATTTAAGCTTTCATAAGCTTATCCGGGGTCATAATCTACTAAAAGTCATAAGGAAGATTTGAACTCAAAACCTCCTCACTCTGGGGCTAGCATTTTATGCACTGTATTACTTAGCTGCCCCCTAACTTGATAATTTTTTTCCTGGATTATCATAGTACTTTCCTAAATAGTCTCCCCAGCCTTCCAATTCCTTTTCCAAACAGGCACTAAGGTGCTTTTTCTAAAGTCCCACTTTGACCATGTCATGTCATTCCTTTACTCAATAAACTCAATGACTCCTTCCTGGCAGCTCAGAAGAGTAATAAATAGATCACTGGGCTTAGAGTCATAAAGACCTGAATTTAAATCCTGTCTCAAGCATTTGCTAGCTACCTGACACTAGGTAAGTCACTTAATTCTATTTTCTCATCTATAAAAATGGGAATAATAATAGCAATTACCTCCCAGAAGTATTGAAAGGGGAGCGGAGGTAAGATAATATTTGTGAAGTATTTTTTCAAACCTTAAAATGCTCTACAAATGTTTGCTGTTATGTTAATTACTGATTCAGGAAACAAATATTATAGCATCCTTTACACATACTTTTAAAATATCTACCTTTATATATTTTACAATGTATGAGCTAAGTATATATGTGGCATGCATTATATGCTATATATTATACTGTGTACTATCTATAGTATGTAAAATCATAACACATATAATATATATAATTTCTAAGTGAACAAATATATATATATATATTGAGGAAACTCACTCAAAAAGATAGTAGTGGTGGGGTATACAATTAAAACAATGTGGAATAAGTGCATTCCATTTCATGGAGAATGTTCCATTTGCATTCTATTTTTCCCAGTAGAATGTAAACTCCTTGAGGACAGTGATTGCTCTTTATTTTATATTTGTATCCACAGGACTGGTATACAATAGGCATTTCATACATGCTTTTTGGATTAGATTGTCTTGGATCTTTATTTCCCGTGTGATTACTTCAACTTTGTGAATACCATCAAGGAGGGGGGCACTAGATTATCTCTAAGATACCTTCCTGATCTAAATCTTGGGTTCCTCACCTGAGATGTTCAAAGCACTTTAATATGAAAGTATTATGTGATATTTTTTCTTGTTGTAGTAGTATGCAGTTATAATGCTCTGGTTGGGTATTTCCCATACACTACAAAACTGTTTTTGATTTTTAGAAACTATCTGTAAAGGAGTACAAAGCAAACTACAAGCTTTTCATTAAAAATAAATGGGGCTTGAGTAAGAACACTGAAGACTTCATCACAAAAGCAAAGATGAAATGAGAGAACATTCCACGCATGGAATAAAGAGTCAATGGAAAGACACAGAATTACAGAATAGAACATCATGTGTGAGGAAAAGCAAAGAGCCTAGTCCGACTGGACCACTGAGAATATGAAAGGCAGTACTATATTAATATACTAGAAAACTAGGAAGGATCAGGTTTTAAATAGTTAGATATTCTAAACAAAGAAGTCAATATTTTGTGCTAGAAGCAATAGAGAGAGTGGGGGTGACAAGGAGTCATAATTTGTGCTTTAGGGACATAAATTTGGCAGCAGTATAGAGAAATATGAGTCAAGAAAACTAATTAGGAGACTATCGCAAAAGTCTAGGGAGAGGGAATAAGGTCCTGCACTAGAATGGTGTTTTGTGAGCAAAGATAGAAACAAATTTGAAAGATTTTATTGATAATTTTTTTTAACTTTTTCACATCTAATTTAACAATATGCAAGTTCATTGTGAGCATATATTGTTTCATTCTTTATACTACTTTCCTACTTCCTAGCCCAGTGCTTGGCACATTGTAGTTGCTTAATGCCTAGTGACTGCTGAGTAACCAAGTAAGAATAAGGACTTAAGAAAGACACCTCGATTATGAAATTAAACTAAATGGAAGAATGTTGGTATATACAATAGTAATAGGACAGTTAAGAAGACAGATTTGGAGATCAAGATAATGAATTGTTTTTGGCTTGCTGAGTTGGAGGTGCTCATGGAATACAGAATATAAAATGTCTAATATGCTGGTCATGATGAAGGACTAAGGCTCACAAAAAAGACTAAGCTTAGATAAAAAGATTTTAAAATCTTCTACATAAAGTTGACCATCAAAACCATGACAGTTTATGAGATCACCAAGTAAGAGAATGCATGAAGAAAAGGGAAGGACTAAGGCAAAACCTTTTGGAATACACACATTTAATGAGTGCAACATAGACTAAGTTTCAACAAAAGAGATTAAGAAAGAAGAGACAGACTAGAAAGGAGATCCAGGAGAGAACAGTGTCACAAAAACCCAGAAATCTAGTGTGTCTAAAAGAAAAGATGTTTAATAGTATGAAATGCTGCAAAAAGATCAAGGGAGAATGATGATTGAGAGAAGACTATTAGATTTGGTAATTAAGAGATCATTGATGACTTCAAAGAGAACAATTTTAATTAAGTGATGAGGTTGTGAGCCATAAAACTGAGGATTTAGAAGAGAGTGAGAGGAAAGAAGGTGTAGACATCAGGTTTAAATATCTTTCTCAAAGTGGCTGAGAAAAGGAAGATAGATACATAGGATGATGACTAGTGGGGAAAAGAGAATACCAAGTACATGGGGGATGGTGGGACATTTTTATAGTCAACAAAGAAGGACACTTGTCTAAACACAATAAGTGCTTGAAAAATGCCAATTGAATGAATTCCTAAAGCAAGATTACTTCAGTTTTATAAAAAACGATTTGAACAATTTTTCATTAAATGATTCTCTGATATCCCATCTGGAGACTCCTAGATGGAAATTACCTAACTTAGTAAATATGTCAAAGCTCCTCGAGGACAAGGATGATTTCACATTTGTGTTTGTATTTCTACCACAAGTGACTAGCTAGAGTAGGCACTTTAAAAAATGTCTATCCCTCAACTGAGTGAAGGTTTGAGCTTGCCTCTTGATACTTGTTTCTCAGGGAAGAAATCATATTTCTAAGCCAATTTTCTTATTTTTGTACTGGAATACCACTCACTCACTTAAACCAATCTTCCTCCCTAAGGTTATCTATTTTATAATTCAAAGAGGAAGAAAATTCACAAGAAGAATGGGAGGGATGCAGGAGATCCTGAGATTAAAAAAAATTAGTAGATGAAATCAAAAGATATAGAAGACAAATTGTTTTAAAATATTTTGAAATTAGTAATTGAATTAGTTTCTAGGGTTGAGCTTGCCCTACTTTCCTCTCTCTCTCTCTCTCTCTCTCTCTCTCTCTCTCTCTCTCTCTCCTCTCAAAACTAAGACTTGCCAAAAAAATCTCCAAAATCTCTAAATTGTCTTTATACCCAAGAACCACTTTGTTTATGATTAGAGGTCCATCTCCTAAGGCTGAATTTAAAATGTTCTTTAATTTTTAAAAAAATATTCAAATTGTGGTTTGAATTCTACCCATACATTTAAGATCCCTGAACACAATTCTCATAAGTAACAATATTTTATAAGTGCATTAGTTAAGATAATAGATAGAAAGCTACAAGGAATCTTAAAAAGCCACTTTTTTAAAAAAAGATGATCAAATTGGGGCTGATGATGTTCAAAGGCACAAGACTGATCAAAACACTGAGATTTGAATCCAGGTCTTCTGAACACAAATTTGGAGTTCTTTCCACAGCATTATGCAGGGCATGACCTTGATAGGGACAAAGTATTCCACAAGATGCCAAATCAATCTTGTGTTGCTAGTCCAGTACTAGCAGCCACAGGCTTAATTTATTTGTTGGCCTCTGTGTAATTCTTCTAGATCTTATCACTGAACTGAAATTTTGACTGTGTTAATTTGCTGCTGAGAATTAAATGGGAGCGGGGGGGGGGGGCGGGATGCAGAGCAATTCTGAGGGCATGGGAACAGAGAAATAACAATACAGTAAGAACCAGCCTTCATTGACTCTTGGGTTACACTCTCTTTGAGATATGGTTTATATAATATACGTTTCCTTTTCCTGAATTTTCATTCAACTCTGTGGGAGACAACACCATCCGTCTTATTTCATCTTTTTAACAAGGACTTGATGAGGTGACACAGGACTGATTCTTAAAAACACATTACCTGTTATGTGAGGCATTGTGTGACAGGAAGAACTATCTCAGTGACAGGCACCTGACAGCAGATTTGTTGATTTCCTGGTCACTTCATTTAAAGTAACAACAGGGTGAAATATGCCATCTGATAATCTGTTTGAATGTTGACTGTGAAAAGCATTTAACATTTCTGCCAGCTACCACCAGTACCAGAGAATCTGTTCTTCAATATGGGCGATTCTGTCTTCTTCTTTAATCATATTATCAACCCCCTCCTTCAGAAAGAAGTTCCCCCCCCCATTAACTTTCTGGAAGTAATTTCAAGCAGAGAGTTTCAGGATTAAAAAAAATCCTCTTATTCAATCTCTACTTTGCTTAGCTATGCAATAATAATTATGACTAATGATTAATAATTAATGACAAAACAAGGACAATATCTCACATTTATCCAGTAGAGAGGCAGCATGGGATAGTGGAGATAGTTGACCTTAAATCCAAAAGGACAAGATCTCAACTCTTACCTGTAGTATATTCTGACTGTGTCGACCTGGTAAGACATAACCTCTCAGTATAAACCTGATCAAGTCACAACCCCTTGGTGCTCTAAGAACCTATCTAAGGCCATGATTGGAAGCAAAGATTCCCATCCTGTGCTGGTAAAGAATGACTGAATAACATTTTTTTTTTTAACTCTCATGAGACTTTATGTCATTTAAGCATAGAAAAAACTCTTTGAAAGTATTGCTACCCTCATTTTAAGGATGAGCAAATGAAACCTCCAAACACTAAGTTATTCCTTCATGGTCACTCAGATGAGTGTGTCAGAGACAAGATTTGAACAAGTTCTCCTGAGTCCTGTTCCGGACACATTATCTATTACACATTACACAATCCTGCCTTGAGTGATGCACATAAAGTTTGAATCTGTTTGCTTCTGAGTGACTTCTAGTGCTTTCTGGTTATGTACTGACTATGCCTTGAGGGTATATAAACCTCTGTGGATTAAAAAAAAAATCATTCATCATTCATCATCTCCAAACTCCTGTTTGGGAGTAAGATGTTGTAGTCATGTGTTTTTTTTTTTTTTTTCACTCTTCACTCTCCATTTTTGAGCTTTGGAAAATTTTAATCTCCAACACCTGAAGGTCACATTTACATACATTTTACGGTTACATTTTCTTTCTTTATTTCTAAGGTAGTAAAAGGAAAAACAAACCTCAGATCAAGCTACTGACAAGGCTGCATTAACCCTCCATCTATCATACATCCATAGCTTTTCAGATAAGACGGGCATACTTACTGCCCACCTCCCTCCCCAACGGAGCAGAGACTTTTCTAAGTGAAATAGGATAACAATTTCACCGACTAATACACCGGCTCAGCACCAGCCTCTTAATATGCCATTGGAAGGCAGATTCATAGAAAATAATTATCACCATTTTAATAACAGTAATAATTTCTCCTTATAAAGCATTTTGCAGACTAAAAGGGAAGAGTCAGTCCATTTTGCAATTTTCTTTCTTTTTTTAAAAGCAATAAATATGAAATGCTTCTATAGGAAGTCAACGAACAAGCATGGCAACAAGTAAGACTTTTAAACCCAAAAGGAACCACACAATATCACATAGTGGTCACTGTGGTCTCATTTAGAACAGGGCAAGAATGCAGATCTCCACACAAAAAACGCCTTCAAGCCTTTTTAACGATTGTGGAATAGTGTGTAACCATTATGCCCATGTTTTAATTGCCTGGAACAACATGTCCATCAACAATGGAGCTGATTTACAGCGGCCCCCACACCAAATGCCACCAAGGACACCTTGGGCCTCAACATGGTCTAAGCTTTTTAAACAGTATTAAATATGAACTAGAAACAGGTCAGTTAAAATTTACACTTTCTCTGAAAGATTTCTGACACATTCAAGGCTTGTGAAAGCTGAGGAGATGACGGCCCTAGTCAAATACAGTTGAGTGAGCAGACTGCAAGGCATCCCCACACTCCACCTCCAGTGCAGTTCAACCGTGACATGGAGGGACAAACCTTTTATTCCCTCTGTTTTCCTCTCTCTGAAAATAGAAGGAAAATTTTTTCTCCCAAATATTGTTAGATTATATGTTTATATGAAAATCTTGAGAAAGCTTCACTCTGAAAGTAACTCTCCCCTGCACAACTGGCTGTGATCTCATCTAACCAGTTGATTTCTGACAATCATTCTCTCTAAGGTGGGAGAACTTAATCCTGGATCCACAAACTAGCTTTTTAAAAAAGGGTATCCTAAATATCAGCATAGTTTTAGGCTTTAGGAATACAGCATTAAGATTTTTGAGATACTCTGTACACATTTTTATAACTATTTCAACTTATACAGATTTTAAAACATTATCCTGAGAAATGGTCCATAGACTTTGCCAGACTGATAAAGGATTCTGCAACAAACATCAAAGTTAAGAACTTCTGTCTGGTTTGGGGAAGGGATTAAATTCCCCATTTAATAAATAATTTTATAATTTATCTTCTTGGCTCAGCTATTCTTTTAGATTACTTTCAATTAATGTATACACCTCTTGTACATACATAGTCTTGTTGGAAGGACACTCCTTGAAGATAAGGACTGTTTTTTGTTGTTGTTGTTTGTTTCTTGTTTTTTTTTTTTTTTTTTTTGCTGAGGCAATCAGGGTTAAGTGACTTGCCCAGGGTCAAACAGCTAGGAAGTATTAAGTGTCTGAGAGTGGATTTGAACCCAAGTCCTTCTGATTTCAGGGCAGGTGCTCTATCCACTGCCCCATCTAGCTGCCCCAAGGCCCACTTTTTAAAATAAAATTTGATTGTTTTATCTATTTGCCTTTCTTTTTATCACTAGTACTTAATTTACTTTGCAGTATATAAATGATGGTCCCGGGGCATAGACATATGACCTTGTTCCTATATTGAACATTCTTGTTATCATGTGAACATTGTAAAATCATCTTAAACTATTACACTTATTTTCTTTTAAAATATATAATTACAAAAGGCCTTTCTAACATTACACTACCAAGAGAAACCAGATTAAAAACTCCTATTTTAATTGCTGACAACATAGAGAGTGAAGGTATTTCAGAAATAATTTTAAAAATAACAAAGGATAGTTTTTCAGATGAAGCTGACTTTGGGATGGGTCAGGGAAATACACAGATTGCCAACAGACTCTAAGTTACTTGAGGGAAGGGATCAGCCTCCCTCATCTAACCCCTCTTCTCACCCCCGCCACCACTTTGTCCCTGCTAGCCACTAACACGGAATACATTATCTAACAAGATAGGGACTTAATAAAAGTTGGTCGGATTGCATGATGTCTAATTTTCGCTTTATCCATAAATATCAATCTTCATCACGATTAAGGGTGGTGATAAGTCGATCCTAGTGGGATAAGTGGCCACCCCTCCCTCTTAGATTTCCCAAACTTCCACATGTCATCGCCATCTCACGCTGAACACCTGGAAAGCTTCCTCTGACTCAGACATGGCATTTGGCATACAGTATCATCCAGGTCTAAGCATCTTCCCTTTCATCTTTCTGCCATCTGGAGGATATTGAAAATGAAATGAAAGCAGAAAAGGATTTTTTTTTTTAAACAGGAGGGGAACACCTGATGTATTAAGTTACTCAAGCACCAGGACTGCACGGTATTGAGCATTCTCACTGTCACAGTCTTTGTTGAAAAGGATTTCCCTGACCTTTACGGTAACCAGCAAACAAATAAGCCCTATCTCTCAGCGGGAGAGAGGCGCTGCTCCATTAGGTCATTAAGCAGTTCTATTCAGACTATCCCCATTCTCTTGTCCTTGGCCCTGAAGAAAGAGCTGGCATCGGGCCAATCAGTCCGAAAGAAGGAAGGCAAATGTGGCACTAGCGTACAGTACAGCGTGAAATGTCACAGCAGGACCAAAGTCGTGGAACAGACAGCAGCGAGAAAAAGATGTGGTGCTACATGAGGGGTAGTGTTCCAACAACGAAAGGCTGGTGTTTCAGTCTGCCAAACAACGTAATGACTCATCCAGGCAGAAAAATATTACCGCCATGGGAATATTGGGAACGTCTCAGTCTGAGAGTAATTAGGGACTAAACTACAGCGGCATGCTTCAGCGATGAAATGAGAAAATAAGCAATACCTCTGTCAAGTTCTGATTGGCGAGTGGTAAATGAACATGGGCTTCTATCATCTCAGACCACAAAACTGGGGACTTGCAGCAGATTGTCAGGATGGAGAAATGTTTCTGCGTTTTCATAAAATACAACAGTATGCTGCATACACATAAACGCAAAAAATACAAATAAAAAAACACCTAGTCAGGTGAAAAAGGTACAGTTGGCAGAAAGACTTTTAGGGAAAGTCATTACCCACTATTGTATAATTCATTCTTGTTGGAGGCATTTGCCCATACTGTACCTTTTTTTTTTTTTACCTCTAATTACACTGTCTGCAAGAGGAGGGAGGAGGGGGGCAGGAGGAGATGAAGCCAGAATGGCAAAAGCTAACAATATCATTCTATTAATAAGAACGATACACAATCACAAAATAAGAGCAAATGTGCTTAATGAATTTAGGTAATGGAATTATTTTCCTTATTAGGATCTGTTGTATGAATGTACATTCTCTGGCATGGAGGACAGATGTTAATTTTTATTTCTTTGTATTTTCAGATTGTGGACAATTTGTATTCATTAGACAATACAAAAAAGGGCTTTTTTCCCCCGCCTTGTAAAGTGACATTATAATTAAATTGGATCACCTAAATAGTATCTGCAGGTTAAGGAATCACAAGCTGGCTGGACAAAACTCAGGCACATTAAACCAAGAAAACTGAATTAACGTATCATTGGTCCTTCACTACAATAGCCTGGTCAGAACCTTATCACATAAAAATAGAGAGAGGAGAGGGGGAAAGAGGGAAATAGAGGAAGGGAGCGGAGAATAGGGAAGATGACAGGAAAAAAGGAAGATGGGAAGAGAAGGAAAGAGTAGTTAATACAGGGAAAGAGAATGAAATGATACATGGAAAGGGAAAGAGAAAAAGGGGGAGAGATAGAGAGAAATTATTCAGTTTAGAAGGGTTTAATAGATCAAAAATAAAAATGAAATATTACATGGAAACTCACTAGGCCTTTCCAGAAAGCTAACTAGAAAGTTTGAATAGAAACTTATTTGACTTCCTCCATAGGGGCAAAAGACATGCATTCCCATAGTGCATGTTTCACCACATCAGAGTCAAGGGCAGACACAAATTACCTCTTCTCATGATATGTACAACCCCTATTAGGCCAGGTTAATAAACTCTAATAGATGTAAGGGCTAATACAATATTCAGCTATTGACATAAACATAAATATAAATTTCAAAGAAAATAACCTACTTTAGTAAAACTACCTGTGCAATAAAAATTAATGAGCTCCAAATGATTCTGCACATCTCCACCAAATTGCATTTTCAGGCTCACATCTCCAGGACATGCTGGGTGGTTTGATGCATTCCCACAATTCATCTTCCTGCTAAGCCAATTTTAATTTAAATGCAATTAAAGGCTCAAAATGAACATTATGTATTAGATAAAGCCCTGAATCTGCAGACTATCATAAATATGATTTTCAGAAAAATTAATTACAAGCCATTAGGGTACAAGTCATCTTCCTGCAAATGTTGAGTTAAACTGCAGAATTAGTTTGTTCGTTCCATTAAATGTTAAATACTAATTTTGAGCTTTGTGCCAATTTCCTATCACTAGGTCAGTTTAAAAGAAAAAAATTCTGTTATTTATAGATAGAAGTTTTGAGCTTCTGAAGTAGCTTAACATTTTTTTTTTTGGCTAATTGAAAAATATTGCCTTTGAAAAACAGCATGAAATAATCAATTTAAGTCAGTGTTGGTCAACAAGTTAATAGCGTCAATTTCTAGAGGCTGTAACATTGCATTATCATGATAATATACAATAAGTGGAAGAGTTTTTATATTTTAGAGTTTTCAGATAAAGAATTCTGACTTCAATTTAACCCTAACTCAGGAGGATAGGAAAAGTGACATCCAGAAATGGTGAAATATAGGTAATGATGCCACAAGATAAAAAAAGGAAGGGCGAAGCTTCAAATAAGTTAACTAGGAGACTAGTTAATCTGTAACCTGTAATTTCATTCTTTACTATGAGACTGAACATTGAAAAAAAAAGCAGGCTCTTGAGGTATATCAGGAATAATTACTCTTTGGTTGATATGATATTATTGTGATAATTTTAACTTTGCATATGCATGCTACTATAGACTCAATAAACTCTTTGAGATGATGTCCTGATGAAAAGTGTTCTTGTAAACTAAAAATTACCTTTGTTGCTATATTTCTGAATTTCTCATATATTCAATTTTTGGTATACTGGCAACAGAAACATAAGCAAAATTTTAAAAACTCCATAGAAATCAACATCTCCCTTTTAAAATGGCCTACCTTTAAAAAAGGGTCCCAAGAAATGTCCCATACTGATGAGGAATGTTAAGAGAAACTACCTGTATAAAAGGCTTAATTTTTTTCATCAAAGACAAAACAGTTGTGTTCCATCTTGTTACCTGCTGGGTTTCTTAGAATTGTCATGTTGTTAACCATGATTACTCCTTAACAGGAAACCACAATAGACTTCTGAAGGAAAACGAGACATTTTTTTCCCACCAAATTCTCCAAACTGACAACTTTCCATCAAGGCAGAAGCATCAGCTTTTTTCTTTAACTTATGCTTTGACACTTAATTAAGAGGCCCAATGTGATAACAGAGTTGGAGAAGTTTGGGAAATAATTTTTATGGTAATAGCTTATCTAACTCCAAATAACATTAAGTACAGCTAATATAATCATCAATATAGCCATTACAAGTAATGGTCATTGTGATAATTTTTGATGAGGCTATTATCTGACTAGGATACTTGGAATTCAGAAAAGGCTACAAATCCTTCTTTCCCCCCTTCTCCACTCTCTCCTTTCGAATATCAAATATCTAAATCTCCACATACTTACCAGATTTCTCCTCTGGTTCTTAATTCCTTCAGCCTCTCAAGGGATCTGTTCATTTGCCTCAGTTGTTTCTCCTTACATGTCTACCTGGGCTAACAAACTAGTTCCTGGGAGTTGTCTCTATGGCTAGAACTGAGCTTTATGAGAGTTAACTAGAGTATCTGATATTTTGATGATCTCCAAATGAGGCTGTGAGGATGTCATATTACTGTCTCTACAGATTTGTGAAACTAGACAGTTATCTCCTCTATTCTGTGGACAGTTGTTAGAACAGATGTTCCCAACTCCAGGGAGATGACGCTACACGTGGAAGATAACAAAACTTAATGTAACTTTTAAGAAATTGTTCTCTTATATTGGAAACATATTGAGTTTGAGATGTCTATGAGGCATCCAATTTAAGATGTCTACTAGGCAGCTGGAGATGCAAGACTGGAGGTCAAGAGAGACGCTGAGGTTAGAAGTTCTTACCTCACTGGATTCTATTGCATCAATGAAATTATGTCTAAATGGCACAGTGGGTGGAGTGCCAGTCCTGGAGTTAGGAAGACCTGAGTTCAAATCCAGTCTCAGATACTTACTTACATGCAGGATGACCCTGGGCAAGTCACTTAACCCTGTTTGCCTCAGTTTTCTCATCTGTAAAATGAGTTGAAAAAAGAAATGGCAAACCACTTCAAGTATCTTCGCCAAGGAAATGCTGATGGAGAGTTGGACATGACTGAAACTTTGTAAACAAAAACAATTATATCTATATTTATATTTATATCCTCTATAGTTTTATCTAATCTATAGTTATATACACATGTTATATATACATGTTAGTATCTGTATTGACATGTTCACAAGTTACATATACACACATATACATATATCATATATGCACATATATTATGACATTATCAATATAGATATATCTAGTATTCAACGAGATAATATGTACAAATTGTACTGACTTTATATGCATATTTTATATATGGATATATTGCAACCCAACAAGTAAATCTGTTATCCTCTATCTTAAATCAATACAATGCTTCCTTTAGACCAGCATGTAAATATGAATAAAATAGATTAGAATATAGGCCATAACCTATCTACTATTTTGCTTCCTTTCTTCTAAGTTGGCTTTAGTGTGCCCACGCCATTTTTCAGAGCTCCCTATGGGTGGAATATACCTGTCATACCCATAAGGATAATGCTCAAGGGGATTTTAATAGGCAAGACAAGGGTGAGCAGACCCCAGGAATTGGCTTCCTAAAGACTTAACAATATGTCCTCTTCATCAGAAGGGAATATGAAGAATAATAAGTCATATAAGACTTTTCACTGAATGTTATTTCTGATAAAGATCCTTAGAGATCATCTTGTTACAGATCCTTACCTCTGATGCACCTGTGTGATCCTGGATAAATCACATAACTTCCCTGAACCTCAGTTTCTTCTGAGGAGATTGGGAGATGAAAGACATCCTAGACTAATTGGAAGAGATCTTGTTGACTCCATAGACTATCTATTTAGTGTAAAAGAATTAAAATTTGGACACTCAGAGGAGAGTTCATCACTCATATTTAAAACCTCAGCATTATATTCACTAGTACCAAAAAATTCTGGAAAAGCAGAAAAAGAATTTAAAAGGCAAGGAACAAAGAATTCATATCTGATGATCTCAGTCTTATAAAATAGCACATTGGTATTTCATCAAAGATTTTAGACACTGACATCTACTAGACTGTTCTGTGACCTTTGATCTCGCACACTGGATGTAAGAGTTAGAAATTTCCAAAGTAAATATTTTATGGTAATTGATATTCATTTTCAAATGCTATGAGGTTCATGATAAATTACTTAGAGAGGGTGAACTTTGAAGTGATTTTTATTCTTCCCTTGTAAATTACAAATATATATTTGGCTGCCCTTTGTGTAATTATTATGCCAATTACTTTGGCACTTTCTCAATACTACTACCACAGCCTTACTTGCCATTAAAAAGACAAAATTTCCCTCTGGAATAACAGGCTAGTCATGTGCCGGGCATTGTGCTAAACAGGGAGGGGTTCTAAAGAAAGGCAAAAGATAGCCTCTGTTCTCAAGAAGTCCAGACTCTAATGGGAGAGAAGAAATGGAAGCAATTAAGTACCCACAATCTATATATAGGAAAAAGTAGATTCAAAGGAAGACACTAAAATGAATGGAAAGATGATCAGGGGACAAAATCCTAAAGCATAACCAATATAGCCCCAGTATTCAGTGGTTATTCAAATACAGTAACTATTAGAAATTATCGCATTTTCAAAAGTCAACCTAAAAAAGTAAAACAAAAAACTATTGTGACACATACAGGGAATGCCTAAGTTGTGTAAATTTCTATAGTAGATATGTTTTGGTTACACAATTGTTTCATACATATAAATCCATGAAAATAATGATTACATTCCAGTTCACTAAAAGCCATATCTTTGAAATCAAATAACCCTTTCCAACTACTGGGAACCTGAGATCATTCTCTTCATTTTCAGTCAAATGGACAACACTTGGTTCTTGTTCAAGCTAGACATACAACATTTCTAACAGATAGCAGCAATATACATACATACATATATATATATATATATATATATATATATATATATATGTATATATATAATTCTACCCTGATTTTTATAAGGAAATATCCTCACTGATTAAAAAAGAATTTTTTTTGATAAAATTTGTATTGCCATTGACTTGTACATAGTAAGGACTTAATATGTTCCTTGATTAATTCATTAGAAAAAGTGGGCAGTAAAATGCATTGGTATGAAAAACAAGTAGATTCTAGAAGAGAAAGTAGGTCCTGAACCTATTCATCACAACAGGCATAATGATGGGTATTTCCCAATGAAAATACAACAACAACCTTCAATTGCCATCTTCAAGGCACATTTATTCAATATTTTCTAGAAGGTGCAGTAGGTAGAACACTAGGCTTGGAATCAGGAAGACTCATATTCCTGAGTTCAAACCCAGCTTCAGACAATTACTAGTCACCTGAATCTGAGTGAGTCACTTAAATCTGTTTGTCTCAGTTTCCTCATCCGTAAAATGAGTGGAATAAGAAAATGGCAAACCAGTCCAGTATCTTTGCAGGAAATTCCCAAATGGAGTCACCAAAAGCTGTACATGACTTAAAAACTGGGGAACCACAACACCTGTCCCGTCTCTAATTAAACTTGTAGGCTTTTCTCCATGGAAACCAATGAGTTTCTTGAAAGTCATCCTCCATTCTATGCTTAAAATGGCCTCTATTCTAATGAACATAGATACAACAGTTCTTAGTCATCCTTCTCTGATAAACTTCAGGTATCTTAGCTTGGCAGCTGAGAGAACTGGTAGTTCTATTAAAAATAAATAAAAACAACATACTGTCCTAAAACAAGAATAGGCAATAGTAATCTTTGCAATGTTTTAGAAAAGACCTAGAAAATTATGTTCAAATTTAGGTTCAACACAGCAGAATCTTAAATTTTGAGATAGATGGATACTAAGTCCAACCCCTACATTTCACAGATGAGGAAACTGAGGCACATAAAGGTCAAGTGAATTTCTCAGAGAGGCACTGATATGTCATCTAAGATGGGATTCAAATTCAAGTCCAGCATTGTCCTCACTATACATGCAGTGGTGAAGTAGCTTGAAACCTTGCCTTTCAAGAACTGGAGGAAGGAATAAGGCAGATTTAGCCTGGAGAAGCAGAGACAAGTGGAGACATGATAGCTGTCTTCAACTATTTGAAGAGCTGTCATCTAGAAGAAGGATTAGGCTTGTTTTGCTTGGCCCCAGAGGGCAGATCTTGGAGTAATGGGCGGAAGTCTCTTTTCAGCTTGATAAAAGGAAATACTTCCTAACAATTACAGCTGTCCAAAAAGAGGAAAAGGCTGCCTCAGGATGTAGCTAGTTCAACATCCTTGAATCCCATTTCTTCTTGAAGAAAAAGTGTTGGAGATATTTAGAAAGGAATTTCTTGCTCCAGTATGGGCTATATAAAATGACCAGAGAGGTCTCTTTCAATATTTATATTCTTTATGAATGCTTTTGTATGATCTCAGTTTTCTTATTCTAATTTTAAGTTCTTTTAGTATGCTAATTTTTTCTAATAAACTTTCTGGAACTTATATTTATTTATCACTTAATTAGTTTATTTACTTGTTTCCTTCCTAATCACACACTTTTCCACTTTGAGAAATTCCAAATATATTGGTCTTCATTCCCATCATCTTTTTTTAAAACTGTACATTGAATTCTTTAGTAAATGCCTAACATCCATCCCTTTTTTTGAGTACTGGATTCTTAGTGCCTAATTTATCCACCTGTTGATATGTTTGTATATCCATCTCTTTGTGTCACCAAAGCTCTGCACATCTCAAGTCATTAATAACCACGAATAATTCACTTGGCTCTTTTAATTCATACTTAACTTTTCATTTAGTTACATCAAAGTATGTGTTTTATTTTCTTTTGCTTTACGACACTCCGAGGAAAGAAGTTAAAGGACCCAATTCCTTGTTCAAATGATTTATTATTAAATCAATATTAGTGATGGTTTGACTGATGGTGATTACAACATTTAAACACACTGAGTTATGATTTCATGAATTGCTGTGACCAAAAATATTTCTTATTTGGTGGACAACTTTTGAGAGCTTTAGCCTTTCATGGAATGAAATAACCAGGACAATTCTTGCCTAAACACTTCCCATGATTCTATTACTAGGTCAACCTCAAAACCTTTTCAACATAGTGGACTCATGGGAGCCTTTGTTCTATTCATATAGCCTTCAAGAACCTGAAGTCAGTCCCATAGCACAGTGAAGCATCAGGATAGCTTTTGAACTGAGCCATTACATTTGAGTGATAAGCTGTTCTGTGTGGGTCCATATTATGATTTTTCTACATTATAGAGGTAATTTCTATTCCCCTATGTATTTCTGAATTTACTTCACTTTAGTCCTCAAGTTTTCTAGAAGTATCACCATTCTATTAATTTTCTAGCTTTTAGAAACCTGTCAATAACTGCACCACCAATATTACTAAATCATAAGACCTCCCTCCCCATTTCTATCTATCTGCTAAAAGTTTGATATTATAATGATAAAATTCTAAAATCTGACAAAGACAAAGAGCATATCTAGAAATAGAAGCTATGAGGGTATACTTCTAGAGGCGAGCTTTTAAGGTTTAGACTATGAGAAATTAAAGGGTGGGTTTAGAATGGCAATAGAATTATTAAAGCAAAAGAGTAAACATTGATTTCAATTTTTCTTAAATGTCCCAATTGTAGGGTTGGTATTGAATGCAAACTCTCTTAAGACAACCGCAGAGTATAAAAATCAAAAAGAATAAAAATTACCAAAGAAATTTTAGACCTGTCTTGCAAAAGCTAAATCATAATTCTTCAAATGCATCCCATGAATTTACAAAAGAAAAATACATACACACATTATGCACATAGTTTTCCCAAACAATCATACTATTACAAGTAAAGGCATTTAGATAGACATTCTAAAGAGCTTATCCAATAGCACATATATGTGGGATAGACAGTATGGTTGAACAATGAGTTGGACTCAGAATTGAAAAGGGTATGCTGAGAAGAGAGATTGTTTTCAGGAAATTACAATGGTCATTTACTAATTCCAAACTTCCCATGAGAGCAAAGGCCCATTTTTAACATTAACATTTTACTACTATTGCTACACAGCGGCAAGATTTGGAACATAACTACCTCCAAAGAACTAAATAAGAATATCAATTACAGGACAATGAGAAAGAGTATGATGGGTGTGAGCAAGATATATTATGCAACAGAAAATTTCAAAGAAAAACAGGAGTAGGAGATTCCATCAGAAAATTTTACAGTAAAAAGGAACTAATCACATGGTGCAAGAGAACTATTATTTAGCCAGTGTTTCTCTATTGTAGCTTCCTATCACCCCCTGTTACAAAGATCTGGACTCTCTTCTTTCCCTCCTGGAATGAAAATTAACTTTCCTTAAAAAGAGACAAAACTGCCCTCAGGAGTTAATCAGTCCTGGTTTCTATCATATAGTTTCCTAGCCATGTAGAGTATAGGCTTCTCAGACTTGGATTTCTAAAGATCTCTTGAATCAACACTACTTCACCAAGTCCTAATGATTTAATGCTGTTAAAGAAAAGTGAACTTTCTTTTGTCCAGTCTTCAGTACCTTGCAAGTGCTTCATTTTATCCCAGCATTGAACCTGAACTAAGAGTGTGTTATATTAGAATCTTTGTAAAGAACAAAGAATGTCAGGTGAATAGCCAGAGTGTTCCGTTGGTCTACAGAAAGCAAGAAAGACTTCTAACCCATTGGATAGACCATTTGTGGGAAACTTGTTGGAGGTATATATGAGAGGTACATAGGATAGGTAGGAATGGGTGTGCTGTGACCTATATTTTTCAAGGGAACTCCCATATTGATAAGATGCCAGTTCCACTTAAGAGCAAAAAGGAATATTCTTTCATTCATGCTATGTTTGTGCTTAATAAGATTTAAACTTTGATTTCTGAATTCATAGTCTTGGATGCTAGAAAATATTTCACCATTTTGATATTTCAATGGATCTATATAAGCTCAATGACACTCTTTCAATAGGACAGAAATCATCTATGTTTCTCATTATGTAGGACTTTTACCCATGTTTTCCTGTAAATCTTTCATATTGCATCTATTCAACATTCTGGAGACCTTTTTTATCTCTAGATAGTCTGTAAATAACAGTGAAGCATTTGGCTTATCAGTGTTTGTTTCTTGTCCTTTATTTATAACCAGCTCATGTTCTTTCTGATATCTCTCTGTCTCTGTCTCTGTCTCTCTGTCTCTGTCTCTCTTTCTCTCTCTTTTCCCCACTCTGTTTCTCTCTCTGTCTCTGTCTGCCTCTCTCTCTCTGTCTCTGCCTCTCTGTCTCTCTCTCTGTCTCTGTCTTTGTCTATCTGTCTCTCTCTGTCTCTCGGTCTCTCTCTCTGTGTCTCTCTCTGTCTCTCTGTCTCTGTCTCTCTCTCTCTCTCTCTCTTTATCTCTCTTTTCCCCACTCTGTTTCTCTCTGTCTCTGTCTCTCTCTCTCTGTCTCTGTCTCTATCACTGTCTGTCTCTCTGTCTCTGTCTGTCTCTGTGTCTCTGTCTCTCTCTCTCTCTCTCTCTCTCTCTCTCTCTCTTTCTCTCTCTCTCTCTCTCTCTCTCTCTCTCTCTCTCTCTCTCTCTCTCTCTTTCTCTCTCTCTCTCTCTCCTCTCCCCCACTCTGTTTCTCTGTCTGTCTCTCTCTCTAAGTCTTTCTCACACATATATACACAAAGAAACACACACATCTGATATACTTTACATCAATTCTTCATTGGCAGTAAGTTGTACCCTACTCATTCCCATCAAGTTCTTTGGATATTCAATGATTCACAGAAGTATAACATCACTGGAAGGACTATTGCTGTTAAAATGTGAAACAAAGCTTTGTTTTCAGGAAAAATGTGGGCTCATTCAACAAACTACAGAATTTCCCAAATGCAATCCAGCATCTTTTCTTGCTTCTATTATATTTTGAGCTCATCTGCTAATTTTGCACAAGGTAAATTTCCTGATAGATCATTCTATGGATTGTTTATTTAAATGCATATTCTGATTTGGAAAAAGTAGATATTATTCATCTTCTCCCCTCTTTTGCATTATATAGTCAGGCTGAACTGAAAGAGGGATTATAATAACAATTAATAATAACAATTAGCATTAATGTAGTACTTTAAGTTTTACAAAGCATTTAACATGCTTCATTTTATTTCACAACTCTGGGACAGAGAGAGACAAATACAATAAAAGGACCCTCTGTGTGATCCATAGTAGTTCCTAAAACAGAACCAATTCCACTGTATTTAAGAAAATAGTCTTTATTTTTTTAAAAGAAATTCTTTTAATAGGGATAAGAATTGAACTTGTGACTTCATTTATATAGGGAAATCTCCAGCAAGGAAATTCTTCCAATGCAGACCAAGCCCTTCTTTGTGATTTATAGTGTCAGAGCAGGAATTTTTAACTTTTGTTGTACTAAGGAAAACTTTGGCAAGGCAGCAAAAATTATGGATCCCTTCTAAGAATTTTTTGAATGTGTGGTATAAAATGCATACAATTAAAAAGGAAACTGACTGTATTGAAATGCAGTTATAAACAATTTTTTTTTTAAACCTATGGACCCCAGATTAAGAACACTTGTCTTAGATGTTTTTAAAAGAAGAATACTGAAAAGTTAAGTGATTTGCACAGTCATTTGGCTTATCACACAGCTAATAAGTGTCAAAGGCAAAAGTTAAACCATGTGTTTCTGATTTTTAGGCCAACTCTCTATCCACTAATAATAATAATATAAAATAACAATAGCTAGCAATTACCGGACAGATACTATGTGCCATTCACTGTATTAAAAACTTTACAAATATTATCTCATTTGATGCTCATAACAACCCTATGAGAGAGGTACTATTACTATTCCCATTTCTAGATGAAGCAGGGACTAAGTGATTTGCCCAAGATTACACATAAAACTGTCTGAGGGCAAATTTTAACTCAGATCTTTCTTTCTCTGGGTCCAACTCTCTATCCACTGAATAATCTAACTGCCTCTAACAACATCATTTTATGTTTTTTTTTATAATAATGTGTATTTTTAACTTATTTTGAATTCTAGAAGTGATACTTCTTATCCTTGAGATGAGATTTTGAGAAATGGGACTGGTCGCCCAATCTTTTTTGAAAGAAGGTTTTAATTTTATTTCTTGTCTTTGGAGTACAAGGAAATATTCTTTCTCTAGCTCTTCAACTTGGGCAAGGCAGGGCCGGAAAAGTGTGAGTTGATATGTGTTGGAATTATAGAGAGAGGTGATCAGGGCTGGCAAATATGGGAAGAAAAAATAAAAGAATCATATTTTTTCCTTTATCATCTGCTTGCTTTCTAAGCTTGCCTGATAGAATGAGTTTCATTGTCTTCATGAAAGTTGTAGGACTTTATTCCAAAAAGATCCTGAAAAGCCAGTAGAGTGACTTTTTGAAGGATCAATAGGGAAATGAGTTTTCTTTTCTCACCCAGCCTGAAAGTACAGTCCATTCCCAAGTCCAAATGCAGTTCTGACTGGCATGGAAGTTTTGACTTGGCTTTGGTTTTTCTGACTTGGACTGGTTTTCTTAAAGCAGGATAGCAGATATTCATCATAATTGTTTGGGACTTTGTAGAAACATCCAATTGACTTTAGCCTCACACATCAGCAGAACTCAGCTCAAGGGATCTGCCCCTCAGTCTCAGCCTTCTCATTAGGAGGGACCTTAGTCCTACATCACTGGGCTAGCCAAGAAATGAATACTTAAATTGCAATTTTTTGTCCCCTAATAGAATGTAAACTCCTAGAAGGTAAACTCCTTGATAGGGAATCTGCCAGAGATTTAAATAAAGGAATCTCTCATCTTAACCTTCCCCAGAAATTAGTTTTCCCTAAAATGTCACAGAGTTATCTATTAAACTTGATTGGTTCTTGCTTCCCTTGAAGCAGCTTCCTGATCACATAAGATCAAAAAAGTCCCACCTAGAGTTGGGGCCCTTTCAACTTGGTAGATGTTTGAAGAATATGTGGAATAACACATTTATCCAGTTGATCAGATATTGTTTTCATATGAAGATGAGGAAATCATGTTCTGGATATACTAAGACTAAGTAAATTTTATTTTGTAAAGTATTCTTCAACTTTCAAGTGTCTCAATTCATTCCCAAATCAAGACTGAATTAACAGAGTACTCATTTCTGGCTCACTCTAAAAAGTCAATTCATCATTTTGCCTTTATCCTCAGTGCCTTGAATATACATATACATACATATATATATATATATATATATATACACACACAGACATATATTTACATATATGTGTATATGATTGTTTTTGTATATTTGCTACAGTCCCATAATTTTAAAGGCCCTTAACATAATAGATACTTAATAAATGCATGTTGGATTGAATCAGATTGAATTCTTAGATAGGAAAATAATAGAATGTTGTCCAAATGTTACTCTTTTTCTTTGCACAAATTCCAAAGTGTGTATAGGGAGAGTAACAAAACCTCCCATTCAAAGAAAAAAAATCATTTAGTCTGTAAAAGGAAATAAAACAAACCCTTTTTCATGAGGGAAAAGGTTAGCAAAATTTGGAATGAATGTGGTCACTTACCTGAAATCTTTGTTTAATTCTTGCAAAGGACATTGGGCAAATGATGTTAAAACTAAAAATTGCTAACATCAGCAAATGGAAATAGAATTGAAGACCATTTATTCTGTGAGCTTCTCTCAAAAGTCAATTTTCATTCTAACAGAATCCTAACAATCAAGTGGGGAAAAATATAAACATCTGGGTGACTTAGTGGGAAATAACAACAGACCTTTTAACTGTAGGACATGTTTCAGTTTTATTAATAACCAAGGGCTCCACAAATTTCACCCTGTTGTATAATTAAACCTACTGTGTATTTTTAACAGAAGTCCATTCAAAAAAATTCAGGGAGAGACTAATCTTAAAGAGCCCTTAAAGTTTGGGACGACTGAAGTTACTTCTGTTTCCTGAAATAATAAATAAATGTCTTTCCTCCCTACCAGCATTGATATAGACACCAGTGAAACCAAAGAGCTCTGAAAGGTTCTCCTGATAGAGATGGAAATAGAGTTGGAAATGTCATTGCTCCCATTTCCTCTTAATGGAAAGACCAGATTATTTCAATATGGGAACTTTAAGATTCTTGACAGCCTGACTAGAGATGACACACAGTTTATTTTATTTCACTTCTTCATATACACTTTACCTTCAGTAACCATAAATCAAATAAGAAGGCAGCAGCCAGTCTTGGGAAAGTGAACTACAATATTTCATAGAGGGGGAAAAATCATGATGGCCAGCAGCTCCTTTTAAAAACCAACCAACTAACTACATTAAATAAATAAAAAAAGGAACAAAATGAATCAATGAATATGAACAAATAATTAAATAAGTAAGTAGGAGTCAGGAAGACTCATCTTTCTGAGTTCAAATATTGCATCAAACAATTACTGGGTGACTCTGGGCAAGTCAATTAATGGAGTTTGCCTCAATTTCCTCATCTGTAAAATGAGGCTGGAAAAGGAAATGTCAAACCACTCCAATATCTCTGCCAAGAAAACCCTGAATAGGTCAGACATGACTGAAAATATCTGAACTGAATTAAAAACAGGGAAGATTGGGAAAGAAATGAAAAGAAATTCAAGGCTTCCTTTGCTAATTATGTAGAATCACTATTTTTCTTCTCTCTCTGATTTTCTGGTTTATATTAACTGAACAGAATTTTTTTTAAGTTATAAGAGAATTCCAAAATGTTTTGCAGTTCAAAAAGCATCTTTATATAATTATTTTTTTATTTAATAAAAGTCTGTGAGGAACAAAAGTAGAAATGAATGAAAGAGAGAGAAAAAATAAATAATTTAATAAATAGATCAATGAGTGTTTAAAGAGAAGGATGGGAAAAAAGAGAAGAAAAATTCAAGGCTTACTTCATCCCTATTTTTCATATGAGTCAACTGAGGTTTAACTGAGGTGACTTATCAACCATTCTTAGTTGTCATTATTTCAATTCTATTTCGGGTGATTTTCCCAAAGGATATAATCAAAGTTAGTTGACTTTTACTGTGTGTATACAGTCAGTGACTAGGTAGGCAGCATAGTGTAGCAGTGGCTAGAGAATGGAATATATACTTAGAAAGACCTGAGTTCAAATCAAATATTTAATAGTCACATGACTCTAGCAAATCATTTAACATCCTTCAACCTCAGCTACATTAGCTATAAAATAGAGACAATTATACTATCACATATGATTCTTGTGAAGCTCAAATGGGATAATATTTATAAAGCACCATGCAAACCTGGAAGTACTACATAAAAGTTAACTATCCTCAGGTAGAGAGAAAGTTGAATAGGGAATGAATTCTGGGTTAATCTAAGTGATCATTGAGGTTCCTTTCAGCTGTGAATACCTGTACAAGGAGAATAAAAATGATTTAAGAATAAAAGAATTTGAACATTGCATTTAGACCCAGATTTATTTATTTTTTAAATTTTTCCATCCTCCAATAAAAGATTTTCATGTTATGTGGCAATGCCTGAGTCATCTGCACAAAAAGGGACTGTTTTGTCCTTATTCTCCAGGTCTCCAAAATACAAATAAGGATCTGGAAACAGATAAAAAAACTCACTTCCTCCAATCTCCTGTCCATTGCTCCCTCCTCACCTTCCATATACCTATAGAAAAATGTTTAATAATAAAGTCATCAAAATGACTTGCTTTCAAATTCAGTCCAGAAATTCCTCTCTGTTCCAGCCCCCTCAACTACCCTAGCTCAGGCCTTTCTTACCTCTCACCTAGACTTTTAAGATTCTTCTAATTGTTCTTTTGGTACCTCATAATTCCCTTCCATTTGTGATCATAAACCTGACCACATAATTGTCCCCTGCTCAAGAAGAATTGGTGGTTCCCCATTGACTCTACTATAAAATAGCAATTCCTCCCAGTGATATTTCAAATGTTTCTAGTTCCAGACTATCTTTCCAGGCAGATTCCATATTAATTCTCTTATTATACTTTATTTTTAGATAACTTTTTGTTCATAACACTCCCTTTCCTATTCCCATGCTCAGAAATTTATGCCTGTAATATTCTTCTTCATCATTTTTGTCTCTTGTAACCCCTAACTCCATTTAAGGATCAGCTTAAATACTACTTTATTTTAAATGGCTCTACCTGCTTCTCCAAGTTGTAGTGGCCCCTCCCATATTGCATCATTTTTTTATATTCTATTTATCTGTGTTCATGTTCTATACCAGTCTTGAGGGAGCTCCCTGAGGATGGCAACTGTTATTTTTTGTTTTGGTGTATGTGGGGTGCTCAGGTGGGGTGGTGTTTGTCTTTAGGGGGCTTTCCCCAGACAAACAGTGCCAGGTACACATTAAATAAATGTTTATTGAATTGAATTAATAGTAAATACTACAAACCTGGATGTGAATTACTACAACATCAGTACAATCTAATCTAACATAATTTTGACAGAAGAAAGTTATGAGCTGCAAACCAGAAGTTCTCAACTATGCTAACTCAGTTAACCAGGACTTTCTTGGATCTTGTAGATTAGAATCAATACCTTAAAGTTAAAGTTAGAAATGAATACATTCAAAGGCATATTGAGCTAAAGAGACATTATGTTTATGACGAAAACGCACAATACTTACACCGTTTCCACTAGAGGAAAATAGCTAACTTTTACATAACACTTTAAGATTTGCAAAATGTTTCTATATATACTTAAAACCTTTCCCTGAGTTCAAACCTGGCCTCAGACACTTACTAGCTGTGTAATCTTGGGTAGGTCACTTAACCCTCTTTGTCTCAGTTTCATCATTTGTAAAATGAGCTGGAGAAGGAAATAGCAAACCATTCCAGTATCTTTGCCAAAAAAACCGTAAATGGGGTCACAAAGAGTTGGACAATAATGATATATATATTATATGTAATATATATGAATAATAATATATTATAAAATATTATATGTAGCATATATGACTGAACAATAAGGATATATTGTGAAACATATAATAAATATGACAATAATGATATATTATGAACTATCATATGTAACATGGATGACTAAACAATTATATATTATGAAATATAATATGTAATGTGACAGAATAATAATATATTATGAAATATTACCTTACTATTTCTGATTGAACAATGATAAATTATGAGATATTATATGCAATAGGAAGTTAAATGTTTATATATCCACATATTTGTTTTGACTTGACAATAATCCTGATAGATATTATATAAATTTTACAGATGAAGACACTGGCAGACAGAGGGTAAGGGACTTGTCCAGGTGTACATCCCTATTGTATAGATGATAACAGAGAGAATTGAATGACTTATCAGGATTACATATCTTGTAACTGTCTAAAGAGTTGAATTAATGTCTTTTTATTTCTAAAATCAGCACTCTATGAACATACCACCTAACCCACTCTAATATCTATAGAAAGACACACAGATGCACACACAAACACACATATACACACATAGGTGCGACCAACAACTTTCCATTAAAGTTCTACTCTTGTGCGTCCTCACAGCTTCTTAAAGACCATACTTCTAAACTATAATTCTAGAACTATAGGTCCTAGAACTATAAACCAATTGGAAAATGCTTTGAGAATGAGCCTGGCAAGTTATTTATATGAAGACCTGACTGATTAAGTTCAGAGAGGTTTGCCAACCACAAGCCTAGCTACCAACTGATATATATTTTGTTACTTTTTTCTTCTTTTTTGGGGTAAGAGGGGTCCACAGCAACTCATAGAATAATCTACCAAGGAATAGAGAAGTTAAAATTCATATCATTTCATACATTTAGAAATAAATATTTAGAATACATATTATAAATAAATAATTTTTAGAAATAAAAAATTCATAAAAGTCATAAAAGTATACTTCACATTGAGATGGAAACATTATCTTCTAAGAAGGGAGATAAATGCCTTATATATTAATTAAATGTGATAGTTGTCTCAGTTTTCTTTGTAGAAGAAAATTAAAGTTGAGGTTGTAATCTCTCTGCTGGTATCCCAGCTCCTAAAAACAAAAAGTTTTCACTATACCACCATCTTCTACTTAAATTGTAAGAGCAAAGAAAATAAATCAAGCTTTGCAGACTTAGTTCTTGATTCTTTACGTAGTTACTTTCAAATTTATTATTGTTTTGCATTGTCCATTTAGAACCCATGAATTATTTGCAAGATAGATTCACTGTATAATAGATATGAAACTTGCCCCAATCTTGCCTTTTCTTGTTTTCTCCAACTTTGTTTTTATGAAGAAACAATCATTCCTCTCAAACATAGTGTCATTTATTCATAAGCCAAAGATCTCCAAATTCAAAATTTTCCTTCTTTCCAAGGAATATTAGTTAAGCAAGTCTTAATCCTTTATGGCTGAATTAGTTGTCATACATATTTTTGTATCTATATGTTTGCCTTTTTAAAATTTTTTATACTGTTTATTATTCTTTGAATTTTTCCTTTGATATTATGCAGCATCTAACTATGACCTACCATACTTCATAAAGATAGATGGATAAATGGATAGATGAAAAGGTAGATGAAAGTACTGAAAGACAGATAGGTGGCTAGTGGGATGAATATAGACAGATAAAACAAACAGACAGGAAAACAGAATATACAAGTACTTACTATGTGCCAGGCACTATGCTAAGCATGGTAGTTGCAACCACAATCAAGCAAGATATCTTTTGCTCTCCAAAGTTGATAGTCTTATGAAGGAAAATAACTCATAAAAAGATTCTAAAAAAATAGGAATTGAAGGGAAGATTTAGTGAAGAGATGACCAGGCAGTGACCTGATGATAAGGCAAAAGTTTCCCTATGAGAACCTAGGAGCCACAGACTTGAAACATAAATTTTCAAAAAAGAATTATACATATTTTCCTTACATAATTATAAAATATATTTATATAAGTGTAACTATTAAATCCAGATATCCTCATTAGGAGGATTTTTAAAAAGTACTCAATATTCATTTATAGATAGACTCCAACTTTTTGACATTGAAACCTCAAACACCTCATCAATGATTTAGAAAGTAGTTTGTATGGATGATATTATCACCTCTTTTTTTCTACTTAAATAATGTATTTGTGTCATTAATTCTTTAGTTAATGAGTTACTTTAAGGTCATTTAAACTTTTGGTGCCCTGGGAATTTTATACTCTGATTTATTCCTCAATAAGTTACAGGTGACTTGACACATTGCATTAATGGAGGATGGTTTAACCACAGTAATTCCTTACACTAATAAATTCACAAGTATGGATCAAAATGAAAACAAACAAAAGGCATAGTTTATTAAGTTCTTAAAAATTCTTAAACTGATAAATGTTTTAACATTTAATAGAAATAAAACCAAATATTTTAACATTTAATAGAAATAAAACCACATTTGGTTTTATTTCTATTAAATGTTAAATCATTTATCAGTTTAAGAATTTTTAAGGACTTAAGAAATATGCTTTTTTCTAATACATCTCTTTGATGTTTGTAACTACTTCAAAGTAACCAGTTGCATTCTTGGGAATTGAAGCCCTAACCAATCACCTGAGCAACTCATCAGTAATAGCAAGCTTTCCTAACAAATAGGAAACATCCAATTAAAAATCTTTACAGATAGACAGACTGCTTGGGAGCTGCTTAAGGACTCTAGAAAAATTGAGTAAGCAAGGGAAGAATGCCTCAGATGAAGAAGAGGCCAGAAGCCGAAGCCATAGGGTTAGAACACGGCAAGATACCAACTAGAAAACGTTTCTCTTCTACCTGCTGTAAGTGCCATCACATAGATAGAGCTGATAGAGCAATATAAGGACAAATCATCTTAACACTGATAACTCTGGGCTACTTCTATTTGCCCTGAAGTGATGTGGAATTTCCAGCAGGACAAATACATTCATATTCAAAAGAAAGTAAAAAGAAAACACATCCCAAAGTCAAATATAAATCTTCAGGGGATTATGCACACTTCTGGATTTTCCACATGACTGCTCCCCTTCAAAAGCACAGAAAATCAAGAGCTCATTTACATTATCGATATACATTTCTACTCCTCTGAGGAGTCTGAAAATTTCTATATTGTTGAAATCAGACTGAGCAAATCAGTTCTTTTTTGACACAAAGGTAAATTTTAGAGTTTAACAATGGGAATAGATTGCTGATATAAATGGATCTGAATTTCCCTAAGCAATAAGCTAACATTTTCCTTTTTGTTTATATTAGATGTTTGTGTTCATTTCTTTTGTCTATTTCTGACTAACTTCTCTGTTTAAAAAAGAAAAAAAAGTTATGTATTCTCTATGTATTTTCCTTTTCAGTCCATTGTATTATTCAGTCATTTTTCAATCTGTACCCTCATTTGGAGTTTTCTTGGCAAAGTTACTAGAGTGGTTTGCCATTTCCTTCTCCAGTTCATTTTATAGATGAAGAAACTGAGGCAAACAGTGTTAAGTGACTTGTCCAGGGTCCTTCAACTAGTGAGTGTCAGGTCAGATTTGAACTGAGGAAGATGAGTCTCCCTGACTCTAGACCCAACAATCTATCTGCTACATCACCTACATGCCCCTATCACTGCCCCTTCACTCCCTAGAAAGTTACTATTCTGTCATAATATTAAATTTTGTTTTTATATTCCTATTTTATAGTTATATAACTTCTAATTTATAGCTTTCCCCCCCCCATACTCTTTATATAAAGTCCAATAAGTATTTGTGAGATGAAAACATCCTGAAGACTCTTCTAGTAGAGTAGCCCAGATAAAGCATATTGGATGCAGAGTTGGAAAACTTGAATCTCAGCTGTGTCACCTATGTGACTTTGGAAAGGTACTACATACCTCTGGGTCTCAGATTCCTCATCTATAAAACAGGAGAACTGAACCAGAACAGAAAACACACAATAAATATATGTGGATTGCTGCTTCCTACTGAAAATCGGTGATCCTTTAGGATTTTTGCTACTAATTAGTCATATATCTACTTTCCAAGTTAATTATATATATGTATATATATATATATACATATATATATATATATATATATATTATACACACACACACACACACACATATATATATATAGTTTTTCTGTCTTTCCCTCTGAGAGGAAATACTATGTTATTCAACATTATCTACCAATTGAACAAAAGAAAAACAGCCATCTCTGTCAGTAAAACTGGTCCACAAACTGAAATTAATCAGTAGGAAAACTCCTTCCCTTCCTCCTTCTCTCCCTCTCTTCTTTCCCTCCCTCTTTCCATCCCTCCCTTACTTCTTTTCTTTTTTCCCTCCCTTCCCTCCTTTCCTTCCCTCCCTCCTTCTCTTCCCTCGCTTCCTTCCCTCCCTCCTTCTCTTCCCTCACTTCTTTCCCTCTGTCCCTTCCTTTCCTCCTTCTCTCCCTTTCTTTTTTCCTTCTTTCCCCTCCTTCATTTCCCTTCCTCTGCCCACATAGGGTATCATATCCTTACCTATAGAGGCTCTTAAAAGCATTTTTTTTCTTTTCTTTTGGATCTCTGAACCCTCCCAGGTTATCTTGGGGTTTACTCAGACTTCTTTCTTAAAGACTATGCCTTATACCAATACCAATCTGATTCTCATTGATAGGCCACCAATAGGTCCCAGGTCAAGCCCCATTTTGTCATTATTTGGGTCCTGATTGACTCTGATTGAAAGTAAATAGCAATCATTTCTGCTTTGACCAAAAACCCAGAAGGTCTTCCCCTCCTGGATTTATTCATTAATTTATTTAGATTTTGTTTTTTAGCAGGTAAAAGAGGAGATTCTTTGTCTCAATTGCTACTTAGCCTTAATTATCAAATAGGTGCAGCCTCAGTCAAACTGAGACTTGTTGAAGACTTTAGTTTAAAAGGCCAATGTCTTCCATTGCATCCAGATCATCTCCAGTTGCCCTGATCTATATTTGGCCACTGGACCCAGATGTCTGTGGAGGGGAAAGTGAAGCAGGTGACCTTGAACAGCTTTCCCTCCCTTAAACCCAATTTACTTGACTATCATGATCATGACATCACCTCCCTGATGTCATGGTCTTCTTTGAGAATGAAAAACAAACAATAATAACCACCATTTGACCCTAACCTAATATTTCAATTGATTTTCTACTTCTTCTCTCTCATGTTTCTTGGATTGCCAACAAACTGGACTTCTTGAAATTCCCTTAATAGAGTCTATGCTTTTCACCTTCTGATTTTACCCTTGTTATTTCCTCTTCCTGAAATATCCCCATCCCACTCTCATGTCCAACTGTTAAAATGTTGTCCATCATTTCAGGCTTAAATGCTTTTTCCACAATGAAGTGATTCGGTAATAATTTCTCCTACCTTTGAACTCCCAAATTATGTTGTTTATTTTTCATCTCATTTAATTTTTTTAAAAGTATCTATAAACTTATGATACTTATATTCTGCTTTTTAGTATTGTTATCAATATATACATCTTATCAATCCTAGCAGACTGTAAACTACCTAAGGGCAGAAAAGTTGTCTTACTTCCTTCTTCTACTCTTTTTATCAGTGAAATCAGCCTCCGCCTGTCATGGCCATGATTTAACAATGGAAATAATTCTTTTTTTCTTTTTTACTTCAAGTTCACAGATATTTATTGGATGTTACACCATGTGAATGGGAGAAATGACAGCACAAAGAGTTAAACACAACCTAAATGCTGAACAACAACAAATGGGAGAAAAAAATCCTAATAATTACATGTATTATAACCACAAAAACTAATTACAAAACAACATTTATATTATGATAGACTAGATATGCAAGGTCCACTTTTTGGAATGTACTCCGTCCTCACCCCATCTCTTAAGCTCTGTTTCCTCTGAAACCTTCCTCTGTTTCCTTCTCCACAACTCCTTTTTTGATTCAGTCCATTTACTAAGGTCCTACATATTAAAACTGACCATTTATTTATTTCATATAATTGTATTTACATTATCCAATGTAAATGTATCATTCTATCCAAAATGCAAGATACTTGGGGACAAAGATTGTATCACTTTTGTTTTAATATCCCTAGCACCTAATAAGATGCTGGAACATAACAGATGCTTAATAAATGCCTGTTGATTAATTGATTTAGTGGTCCCCCCATAGTTCTTTACACATAGTATATACTCAATAAATGTTTATTTTATGAAAAAAAAACAATTAAGCCACTATATTTTAATCCACACAATTAACAAAATTCCAATTAGCCTTTTCCTACTTATTGAACTATTTCCTTAATAGTACTATCCCAATCCATAGCCTTCATCCAAAGGCAAAAGTGAATTTGAAAGTTTCATGATGAAATGCACTAGTCTTATTGAGAAAACTTAGAATCCCTTCTTTTAATCAATAATGTTTTTTTTTAAATCACAAGTGCTTTTCTTCTATGCTTTAAAAAATTAATCCATTGACCAGTCCTAAAGAGTCTTATCTTAACTTCTAGCATTCCAATATATACTAATGGGAATATGGTATTTTAGTACAACTCTTATTAAAACATAACAGGAAGAATCTACTTGCTATAAAAAATTTTTCTATTTCTTTTTGCTTTGCTTTCCTAATACTTGACTCACAAATAGTCTCAGTATCTTATTTCTACTTTGACATCTGTTTTTGCTTCTCAATTCCCTTTTGTCTCCATTTAGTGAATCCTTAGTTGTTATCTTATTTCCCTTTCCTTCTAGTGTTTGTATAGTATATTTGTTATTATTACTATCACAATTTCAATTCCAATCCTGAATCTTTTGAATTAAATCTCTTTCTTGCATATATTTCTTTAGTTCACTTAAATTATTTCCTCTATAAATGGTCTCCCCACAATTTTGGATTATATTGTTTAAACACAGGATCACAGGATTATAAATTGAGATCTAAAAGGGACCTTAAAGGTCAAGTCAAATCTCTTCATTTTGTAGATGGGGAAACTAAGGCCAAGAGAGGTTAATTGAGTTACTTAAAGTACTGGGGATTGTAGACCTCTGATTCAAACAGTTTTTGTGACTCCAGATTCAGAAGGAAAGTTCTTCATTCTTTCCACAACATCATGAGGTCTCAAACTCCATCTATCTTAAAGATATCTCTATCAAATTTTCTTCTTTTGTCAGTATGTATTCCATTTCCTATTCAATTCCTTGACAAAGTGAATTATTTTGTAGCAAAGAAAATCAAACACATAGAAAGAAATGTTTTATTTTTTCTACTGAGACACAATCTAGAAAGTCTCCAAAAGAAAGAAACCCAGAATCAAAGAATTTTAGATTTAGAAAGCCATGTAATGCATCAACTTGGGAGCTCTGAGTTTATGTCCTAGGATATCAGTGTGATCTTTGTTCTCTGTGCTTCTTGAAAGGAAAATGAAAATATATGAGATTTGAAATAACACCATTTGGAATTCAAGGATGACCCACAAACAAAAAGTAAGATCACCTACTCAGACAACCATTCTTAACAAATATCCAGGACAAATAATACCCAAGTCCATGTATCTCCCTGGAGAGAAAAAAGCATTATCTTTCCTTAACTCAGTTGCAGAGTTATGATATCCTAAGGCAGGAAAACATAACATCAAGTTTACAAAAAGAACTACATTTTATTGCTTTATATAATATGTTTCCTTATGTTTTACTGTTAAGAGTCAGCCTGTCAATAAACATTTGTTAAGCACCTACTATATGCCAGGCCCTATGCCCAGTACCGGGGTTACAAAAAAGAAGCTAAGGATAATCCCTTTCCTCAAGGAGCTTACAATCTAATGGGAAAGACAACAAGCAAACAAGCATGTCCAAAAAAGTTAGGAGTGTACAAAAGTGTTAGGAGTATTATTTTCTTCCAAAGTCAATGTTTTTGAAAACCCCCAGAACATGAGGGATGTGTGTGTGTGTATTCTTGATGTTTATGCTTATTAGACCATAGGAGAAGGGTACAAAATATCATTGTTTTCTAGAATTTATCCTCCTTGATGCATCAAGAAATGCTATTATAGCTAGATCAATTTCTATGGACGAAAATCCAAACTGCACTTGAAGTCTTGGCTATCTATGTGGTCAACAATAACTATTCTTAGCTAGTGAGCCTAGAGATGTAAGAAATAATGTTTGCATTATTTGGCAGCAGCTCACCAGTGTTATTACAAAATGACAATATTGTTTTTAGCCCGTTTCCCTTAACCAGATTGACAGAATTACAGGTTGACATTATTGTGAAATTTTTTGATGTATCATGTTAACTGAGCCAGTTTGATTAGCCTTGATTGACAGCTGGTACCTGCACAGAAAGTACAATCTCAAAAGTAGGAAGTCAGGGCATTCTAGGTGACTTCTGCAATAAACAAAATCTCTAGGTGATTTAATTTTGAATTAACTAGGAATTTCACCCTACCTGCTTTCTATCCAAAGTTTACTTCCCTCATCCTCATCTGAAGGCTAACAATGTAAGAAAATGAGCTGGAATACTAATATACTTTTGAATGAGCTGCAAATTAGTTGAAGCTTTCTGGAAAACAATTTGGAATTATGTGGGTAAAGTCATTTGTTCAATGTCCTTTGAATCAGAGGTCCAACCAGGGGGATCATACCCTAAGAAAAATAGGGAAAAAAAGTCTCTGATAGTCCAATTCAATCCAATAAACATTAAATAAATGCCTACTGTGTGCTTAACAGGATGCTAAAATGAAAATGTTCATAGGAACTATTATTATAGTTTCAAAAAGCAGAAAAATAGTTTACCCATCATTCAGAGAATGACAACAAATTGTGATATATGACTGTAATTTTAATTGTATCTTTTATTGAAAGATGACTCACTGGCTGTACAGTCAGAAGATTTGGGTTAAAATTCTTTGTGACTTCCCTCATTGGTAAAACAAGATTTGCCTAAATGATCTCTAAGGCCTTACCCCTCTTTCAGTTCAAAATTAATAACTCTATCTTAAAAAATTAGGATCAGAAGCTAAGATGAATATGAGAGACACAGAGAAACACAGGAAAAATCACAAGAAGCAATACAGAGGCAAGAAAAATTGAATCAAGACAGTAAAGTGCATAACTACAATAATACAAAAGGTGTTGTTCAATCATTTCAATCATGTATAAATTTTCATGACCCTATATGGGGTTCTCTTGGCAAAGATATTGGACTGGTTTGCCATTTCTTTCTCCAGCTCATTTTACAGATAAAGAAACTGAGGCAACTTGGCTTAAGTGACTGACCTAGGGTCACACAGCTAGTATGTATGTAAAGTCTGATGTGAAATCAGGAAGATGAGTCTTCCTGACTCCAGATCTGGCACTCTATTCCTTGTGCCACTTAGCTGCCCTACAATGTAAATGTAAATGAGACTAAATGGCAGCAGAATTCATATTAATTGCAATAATCAATCTCAGTCCCTGAGAACAGAAGAAGAAATACAACTCTACTTGGTAGAGTGGATGGGGGCTCTAAGAATAAAATGTTGAATATGCTATTAAAATGACTCTTGTTGATAAGTTTTGCTGAATTTGTTTTCTTTGTTGTATAGGAGGTTTCCATGGGGAGATAGATTCAGAAATGGCTTTGATAAAAGGAAAACAAAAAGTATCTTTAACATTTTTAAGGGAAAAAAAATCCAGGCTACTGATATAAGACAAACTTTAATGGTTTCTAGTTTTAGGAGGAGACAGACAGACAGACACAGAGAAAGACAGAGATACACAAAGAGACAAACAAAGGCAGAGAGACAAAGAGAAAGGATGAAAGGAGACTGAGACAGAGACAGAGAAACAATCAGAGAGACAGAGAAACAGAGGGACAGAGAGAGAAAGGGGGGGAGGGAGAGAGAGAGAGAGAGAGAGAGAAAGAGAGAGAGAGAGAGAAACAGAGACATAGAGACAGACAGAGAGAGAGACAGAGAGATTCAGAGGGACAGACAGAGAGACACAGAGAGAGAGGGACACTCACAGAGAGAGACAGAGAGAGACAGAGATAGAGAGAGACAGAGGGGGAAAGAGACAGAGACAGAGACAGAGACAGAGACAGAGAGAGAGATAGAGAGAGAGGAAGGAAGGAAGAGAGAGAGAGAGGAAGGGAGGAAGAGAGAGAGGAAGGGAGGAAGAGAGAGAGAGAGACAAGGGAAGAGAGTGAGGGAGGGAGAGAGAAACATACTGAATATTCCATTGCTCTATTTTACTATTTGAAAAAACTAAGAAATTTGCTCCAGATCCTGTGTTTCTACATAATACTTTACTTGAGATATTAAGCCTCTAAAAATTAAACCTCAAAACCCAGGCATATGCAACCATCAGAGCTATCATCTTCCTTCAATGATGTTTCTCTCCTACAGCATCTTAATCTGTTACTCAAATACAAGTTGAGATACTTTTAAAGTCTGAAACTAGAGGCTAGGCTGTCTAGTGAATTAAGTACAATTGTTGTTCTTTCTTCCCTCTGGCTCCCTAGGGTGACTCCAAACTACAATTCAATATGGAATGAGAATGACAGGCTCCATTCACCTTGTAGATTACAGTCATTCATACTGGAAAGTTTGGGCACATTATGAGATGCAATTAGACATCACTGATACACTCCACTTGCCACCTGACTTGGTTTAAACACAGTCATGAAGCCTCAGATCAAACCTCTGAAAATTCTAGTGAACAAAGAACCCACTCAAAAATGTCACAACGTCGTTCCTTACATTGCTTTGCTTTGCTTTGGAAATCTACAACCACAATTATTCTGCCAATGAAAAAGCATAGATAGTCACAAAGAATTATTCATGATGCTTCATAATTCCTTCATTTGTTTTGTAGGAGGGTTAATAGATGCTCTAATACTGATCCCACCGAGCCCTAGTAAGAAAAATATATTCTGAAGGGAAAGTATGCTATCATAGAAGACAAATAAACTTGTGCAAAAGAGATTTGTGTATGATATGCAAATTCCTAATTTTTAATTTTTGATTTTTAAGTATTAGAAGAAAAGATCAGTAATCAAAGAGTTATGATAGCCTTTTGTACTACATTATCTATATTGGTCAAATGAATTTCCAACTTACAAAGTCTGGGTACCAGTAGGCTTGTAAATCTGCCTATATTCATGTTAGAATTATACAGATTTACTATTAAGCATATTAATAATTCTAATTAAGTGAATGAATAAGGTAAAGAAACTGACCCAACTTTCCTAAATACTCTAGACAGGCAGAGTCCAGTCTGCATGAATCCATTCTTCCCTGTACCTTTACAATTTTTATTTTCATTTGTCTGTCTTGTTTTACATTATCTTTATTTATAAAGACATCATTTCTGCATGACTTTCCAGAATGGTTGATCCAATTCATAAAATTAGTTTACTTGTCTTTCCATAGTCCTTTCAGAATTCACTATTTCTATAAGTGATCATCTTTGCCTGTTTGGGATGTGAGGTGAAATTTCAAAGTGGTTAAAATATGAAAATCTTAGCATTTGTGATTTGGAGAAATCTTTGATATGATGGGCAATAGTTTGTTCCTCAATACTTCATGGTACCAGTCTTCTGTCAGTACTAGAATTTTTCTATTTTCTTCTCATTTGTTTAAATTCCTGTGATATTTCTATTTGAGTCTAGTAAGTTTACATATAAACAAAGAAGCAAATTTAAATATTTTGGGGTGGCTTCTTTAGTCTTTTGTTCTCAGGTATTTTTGTGCCTAGAATCTACAGTTTCTTATTTTTAATCTCTATTTGCATGCAGCTAGGTGGAGTAGTTAAGAGCTCCAGACCTGGCGTCAGGAAAACTCATCTTCCTGAGTTTAAATCTGGCCTCAGACACTTACTAGCTGTGTGATCCTGGGCAAGTCACTTAACCCTTACTTTTCTCATTTGTAAAATGGAGCTGGAGAAGGAAATGGCAAAGCACTGCAATAGCTTTGCCCAAAAAAACCACCAAATGGAGTCATAGTCAGACACTACTGAAAAATGACTGGATGACAACAAATCTTTGTTAAACACAGATTAACATCTCCCTTAAGATTTAGCTCTCAAACAATATTAACTTAAAAATATCATGGTTGATTTTTGCCAGTTTCATTTGCAGACATTGACTCCTTATATTTCTGTTAATTATTCAACAAAAGTTTGTTGGGATAAAACAGAGAGATATAGATTGGATAATATAGAATTGAGTAGATTCAAAACTGGATGAAAGATTCAACTTTAAGTTCAGAATAAAATTTAAGAAAAAATAATAGATCATACCTGATTATACAAGATATCCTAAAAGTCTTATTAAAACTATATCTCTTTGGGAGTGCCACAAGGCTATGTTCTTATTCAATGAAATATTTTTACAGTTTTTTAGATAATGGCATAGATGCAATCTTACTTAATAAATTAGTAGAAAATACAAAACTGCAAGTTTATGTGTTATATGCATCATCAGGATTTTAAAATACTTTGACAAGCTAGAATTTGAAATTAGTAATAACTTGAAACATCAGGGATAAATGTAAAATGTCATTTTTAGTTTTTGAAAATCAACTACACATATACTGGATGGAGGCACTGAAAATACTCTTGGCATCTTTGTGTACCACACGCTCAATATGAGTCAACAGCACAACAAGAAAGGAACAAAAGTAAATGCCATCCCAGAATATATTAACAGAAGCTTAGTCTTTGGAACAAAAGAAGGATAGAGTTAGTCTTGTGGCAATCTGCCCTTGGAGGCCAGCTATGGAACATTATATTCAGTTCTTAGTGCCACATTTCCAAGATGGAAGAGGAAAGTGACCAAAATGATTAGAGGACTAGAAGCTATATCATATAAGAATTGAATGAAAGAACAAGAGATTTTTAAATTAAGAGGAAAAGGCTTAAGGAGGCCATGATCAAATATTTGAAGGTTTCTCATGTGGAATACAGACTAATCTTGCCTCAATTTCATTAATGACAGCAGAAGGAGCACTAAATAATAGAAATTATACAGATTATTTATATTATAATTATTAGAATACTATATATATAATATAGGCTATTATATATGTATTATGTGTATATGCATATATATATATATATATATATATAGAGAGAGAGAGAGAGAGAGAGAGAGAAGTTATAAAGAAGAATAATTATAGAGAAGCAGATTTTAGAGAGATAGAAGAAGGTATAATAGGTTACTTCAGAAAATATTGAACTATCTATTGTTGTTGTTGTTGAGTCATTTTAGTCTTGTTTAATTCTTATGGCCTCCATTTGGGTTTTCTTGGCCAAGATAGTGAAGCAGTTTGCGTTTTTCTCTTCAGCTCATTTTACAAAAGGAGAATTAGAACTATTCAAACAAACTGTATAACAACTTGTTGGATATGTTGGATAAAGAATTGCTACTCAGGTATGAGGTACATTTTATAAACTCTTAAGTTCTTTCTGGTTCTACAATTAGCTCTGAAAGTTAATGGACTTGGGAAAATATTTTTGAGAAAGAAGATAGCATGAGTATTTAATTCTATCTGTCCTTATATTCTGTTTGGCCTTCCTGGTTTTCTTCAAATCTTACTTAAAATCACATGCTGTAAGAAGTCTTTCCCAAACCCCTCCATGCTATTACTTTCTCTCTATTAGTTATCTCCAGTTTTCATGTAACTACAAATATAGATGTAATTTTGTTTCTATATAATTGTTCACATATTATCTCCTTCATTAGATTCCTCCAGAACAAGAATTGTTTATTACCTTTCTTTGTAACCTCAACATTAACCACTATTCCTGGCACATTATAGGTGCTTAGTAAATCAACTTACACTTTTTGCTTAGTTTCTGGACATACATTTGTTACAAACTTTAAAATATATACATATATACTATATATGCATATTATATATAATAAATTATGCTTCAATATTTTAATGTCTTTCAAATCTTGTTGATGGTTTTATATATATATATATATATATTCTAGTTCAGATTTTTATCCACCTATACCTGCAATTTTTGTCCATGTCTTCTTTTAACTTAACATTGAATCCATAAAGAATTATATTAATGAGGGTTATTATCATTGTCATCATTAACATTAGTAATAGTAGTAGTAAAACTCAAAGTACTAATAATAGTTCTAATACTTGTATTAGTAGCAGTACTACTTCTAGTAGAAGGAAGGAAAGGAATAATAGCAGCAATACTGATATAATTGTTATTTTATGGATTGGTAAATTGATGATAATGAGGGCTTACAGATAGCGAAAATTCTTCAATGGTACTCTTAAAATACCAATGGACCCCCTTTATCAATCTAGTAGAGAATATGGGCAAGAGATGCATAGGTAGGCATGGGTGGACTGCAATCTGCATTGTTGAAGGAAACTTTGGAATCAATGATATAAACAATAGATTTTTTTTTTCAAGTAGACATTACTATTATTTTTACTATAACAATTATATGATTTAACACATAATAAACATTTTATAAACAATTTCAATGGTTTCTTCTCATTTTTTTTCAATAGTGCTTATGTAGAAATAGTCGGGATATGTCACTAGTCTGTTAATACTGCGGTATATTTCAATGTTCTGTGGGCTATTATTCAACTGGACAAAATAGTATAATTTTTTTGTTTATTCATTTTTCTCGTGGTTGAATAAAGACATTAGATATTAAAACCATCTTCTCTAAGCTTTTTGAGAGCTTCCTAAGTACAACTCCAGGAAAAACCAATATCACAAAAGGTGATATATTCTGACCTCTATTTCACATTATTTCTCCTCTTAAGTCTCTATTTCATAAGTTTCTTCTTCCACTAGGAAATTCTTCATATTTGGTATAACCACCTCAATTAAAATGTTGTTCTTAAATTTTTCAGATGATTGTTTTATCCAGATTGTGGGTATTAAGGACTATGCCTAAGGGTGAAAGGGTGGGTACACATGGAACTTTGATAATTAACTAGTAGATTATTGAGTTCTCCAATATTTTTAACGTCTCTAACAGTGGAATGGGGATTTGATGCCTCAGAGTCTATGAAAATAGTGAGTTTCTGATGCTTAATTGTAGTCTCCAAGTCATGTCTGCCTTGGTATTTGTTAAGTTTTGATGCCTGCATTTACATTTTACATAGTTTCTACCTTTTCTTGCATAAAGTGCATTGATTATTAAGTTCAGGTACCCTAATGATTATCCTTCTGTAATTTCTGGTAATAACTTGCTGATTGCCATCATAAATTCCTCTATTTCAGCAATCAACCAACAACCTTTTATTAAATGCTTGCTATAAGCAAGATAGTATGCTAAAAAGTAGGAGTGAAAAAAAACAAGCAAAAACAGTCCCTTTTTGAGATCCATACTTAGAAAAAAACAAGGAAGGAAGAATGGGAGAAAGGAAGGAAGGAAATAATAGAAAAAGAAAGATGGAGAAAATGAAAGAAGTAAGTAAGGCATGAAGGAAATAAATAAGGAAGAAAGAAAAAAGAAGAAAGGAAGGAAGGAAGGAAAGAAGAGGGAGGGAAAGAAAAAGAAAGGAAGGAAAAGAAAGGAAAGGAAAGGAAAAGAAAAAAGAAAAGAAAAGAAAAAAGAGAGAAAGAAAAACAGAAGTAAAATTAATACAGAGAAGTATGGGAAAGAATTACATGAACTGATGCAAAATGAAGTAAGCACAATCAGAAAGATGATATACACAATGAATACAGCAATATAAATGGAAAAAATAATTTTAACAAGCTTACTCCCTAAGAAGAGATATGGAGTAAACCCATACACTGGTCCTTTATAGAGGGAGGTAGCTCTATGGGCATATATAATGTCACTGTATATAATGTCAGAATTTTTCAAAATATTGATTGGTTTTAATAAATTGTTTTTCCCCTTTCTTCCTCTTTTAAAGTCTTAAAAAATTTAATCTTTGTTATATTGGAATGACTTCCTGGAAAAGAGGGGGTGGGGGAAAGGGATTCAAGCTAGAATCTAGATGTAAAAACAAAAGATATCAATTAAAAATTAATTTAAAATTAAATATATATATATATTTGGATACTGCAAAATATTGGCTTAATGAAACTGAAACTCATAATGGTAACAAATTTGTAAGCATTTTAAGTTGTTTTTCTTCATCACAAAGTTGTGAAGTAGGCCACAAAAATATCACCCCCATTTTACATATAAACCTGAAGTGACTTAACCAAAGCCCTGTAGGCAGTGGCTGATCCAGATACCACATATTCTTAATTGGTGCCCCCAGATTATTGTGGCCCAAGGTGCTGCTTTCCTACTACAAGAGTGCTCCTATTAAAAAAAAAAAGACAACCTGGAAACATTCTCAAAAAGTTCAGTTTCTTCCAGAAGATTTTTCACGTAGCTAGAGAACGAGCTGAGCTGCTTGAGAACTGTAAAATTCATTTCTTTTAACCTGTGTTTATAGAGTAGCTATTTTTAAAATTATAAATTACATTCTCAGGCTTTTGTTATCTAAAGATAAATATCCTATCTACAAATTAGATTTTTTTTCTCATATTGCTCCCCATCTATCTTCACGATTATGCTCTGTTCAGGAAATCGTCCACTCCTATCCTGCGTTCGATTTTAAAGAAATCATTATTACTATTTCTCTACTGAGAGAAATTGGACTTTTACTGCATCAAAGAACTTCCCTTTTATTTCTTTGCCTATATCCTCAGTGGAGAAGGAGATGATTTTTGAAGTCTCAACTATACGTCCAGAAGTCTATCTCCACTAACTTTCCTTCCTTTTTCCCCCTCAAAGGAAGTCTTACAACTTCAGGAGAGTAAGGTTGTCAAAAAAAGCTACACAGAAAATTAAGAAAGAGCTAACTTTTGATTATAGGATGCACCCAAGGAATCTAATTTTACCTTCCACAAGCCCAGACACAAGCTATTAAGTTCATAACTATATGAATTGATTCCAGAGGGGAGTAGGTACAGTCAATCACTCATGCCTATTTTTCCTTTACTCATGAAGAGACAACTGCCCTGGTTGAATAAGCTGGTAGACCTTTGGGAGCTGATATTCCTTCAGCTATAAAGCACTTTTGGACACACTTCTTTATCTAGCAATGAAATCTTTAAAAGCTTTCTTCCCTGGTGAGATGCACAGAAAATCTGGGTTTTCTCTTTTCAGAATAAAGTTAAGTTGGAACGTAAGGTATTAAAAAAAAAAAAAAAACTACTTCATTTGTTATTATTGCAATTAATGCATACTGAAAAGAAAAGAAAAAAAAAAAACACTGACATTGGCCAGATTGGGAAATAAGAATTTCTACAAGAAATTCTAGAAAAGTCAAAGATAACCTAGAATTGAAAGATAGCCATGTGAAAGACCTTCTCAGGAAATATACTGGAAGAATGAATAGAAGAGGTAAGATTCATGTATAAATGGAAAACCCATTGGTCTGAGAATCAAAGGACCTGAGGTCTATGCCCCTTTTTTTTCTCACTAACTAGCTTGTGTCATTTTTTGTTTTGTTTTGGTGGTGGTGGTGGCTTTTGACAAAACTAAAGGATAATAGAAGGATGTTGGATAATGCATAAGAAAATCTTATAGGTTTAAGAATCGCAGGATCTGAGATCCCATCACTCCTCCTACCCAGAATTTATTTCTTTAATAGGTAAAATGAAGGTTGATGATCTCTAAATCTTCCTCTTTTAATCCTATGATGAGATTATTATTGGTAGTATCCCTTATAATTAATTCTAAAATTTTACCATTTTACCATTTACCATTTAATAAGTGTGGGTATAAGCAGCTTGTAACTCTTTCTTTAGAATACATAAGGTTGAAGATCTTATAGAATACTAAATATGGCCTCAGACACTAATTGTGTAACCCTAACCTGTTTGCCTCAGCTTTTTCAACTGTAAAATGAATTAGACAAGGAAAGAGAAAACTACTCCAATATCTTTTCCTAGAAAACCCCAAATGGGATCGTAAAGAGACATATAATTGAAATGACTGAACAAAAACAAAATTTAATAAACAACAAAAGAGATACTCAAATCTAAAATTTAATTCTAGAAATCTTAGATGTGATTGAGTCTTATACTCTTCACTTTTCAGATAAGAAAATTGAAGAACATGGAAGTTAAGTAATTTGCCTCAGATCACAAAGGTAATAAGCATCAGGGGTAGGATCTGAATACAGGTAATCAGAGTCCATAGTCAGGGCTTCTCCCATTATTTCATGCTGCTTCCTTTGTTCAGTTACTTTAGGGAAATCTTAGACATTTCAAAGCATTTAATTTCTTTTTCTTTTTTTAATCATGTCACACTTACTAGCCTAACTATGGTCAATGTTCTACAAACACAATTCTTCCTCTAATAATGACTTGGATTTACATAGTGCTTTAAGAGGAACAACACATTTTTCCTCTCAACTATTTTTTGAGGTTAGTAGTATAAGTAATATTACACAGCTGAGAAAAATGTGGCTTGGGGATAATTGTGCAATTTGCTCATGTTGAACACAGGTCTTCCGAGTACAAATCTAGTTCTTTTTCCACTACAGCAGCTTCTAATCCAAAAGAGAAACACCACATATTATATTCTTTCCCTATCCCTTTTTCTCCTAGAAATTTAGAAGAGAGGAAAATGAATAAAGTAGCATGAGGGCAGCCAGGTGGTACAATGGAGAGGGTACTGGGTCTGGAGTCATGAAGACCTGAATTTAAATTTGGTCTCTGACATTTCCTCATGCTCTTATGACCTTAGGTAAGTCACTTAACTCTTTTTGCTTCAGTTTCTTCATCCACAAAATGAACTGGAGAAGGAAATGGCAGACCACTCCAGTGTCTTTGTCAAGAAAATTCCAGATGGAATCACAAGGAGCTGGACATGACTGAAAAATGACTGAACAATTAAAAAAAAAAAAAAAACCTTTATTTCTGCCCTCCTTCTTTAGTTCATTCTAGCTAAGCCTTTCTCTTTTCCTCAAAAGTTAGAAGAGACGGACAGCTAGAAAATGTAGTGGATAAAGCACTGGCCCTGAAGATAGGAGACCTGAGTTAAAATTTGGCCTTAGATATATAACACTTATTAGTTGTATGATCCTGGGTAAGTCACTTAATCCTAATTACCTTGCAAAAAAAAAAAAAAGTTAAAGAAGAGGATAATGGGGAAACAAGAGCACATCTATATGCTAAGCTAAGTTTTACCAAGACTAAATCCTGTTATTCAAATCTGCACTATTTGAAGGTGTAATTATAGGAAGTCAGTAACTGGTTCCAGCTCAATTCAAATAATTTAACCACTCTTGAACTCATTATTTAGACTAATTGGGACTCAGCTGTATTTCGATATTTTGTAATAAGCATTCTGAACAATATAGCAGGTACACTATACTAGTGTCCTGCATAGGCAATCAGTCAAACAGCATTTATTGCTTACTGATGTGCCAGGCATTGTGCCAGACATTAGGCTTCTTGATCTTCATTTCATTCAATTCTATCAATAGCATAATTCTATTATATACACAAGAAAATGTCTATTTTCATTGCCACATAGAACTTACTGTTTCTCATTTATTACGATCACACTTTTTCTGTATAGCTTAAAAATGTGTCATAGGGGATACAGAGCTGGATTTTCCAGAATTCTAATCCTGTATCATCTATTAAATAGGATGTTAGAGGCCATCAGGTTTACTCCTATTGTTTTCTTTCCAGGTGAGGAAATAGAGGCCCAGGGAGACTGCAAATTAGTTGGTCACTGAAATTTCAAATAGTCATAATTTCAGTGTACCATCATTTCAGTAATGGACATTTTTATCTATGCCACAGTTTCCTCATCTACAAATCAGCAAAGTTAGGCAAAATTGCTAAAATTTTTTCCAAGGTAAAAATTTCATAATTTAATCAATGTTTGACTAATGGTCTGGAATTCTAGTATCCTCAGAAATTTGCAACAGAAAGAAAAAGAGAATTCCGAGATTTGAATTCCTAAATCAGAAACTAGGAATGAAGGGGACCTAGCAGTACCATATCTCAAACTATACTTCAAAGCAAGAATGCTCAAGACAAATTGGTACTGGCTACAAAACAGAGAGATTGATCAGTGGAACAGATTAGGTACACAACGATACAGAAGCAAATGTATCTAGTAGCCTAGTATTCGATAAATACAAACACCTTAGCTACTGGAATAAGAAGTCACAATATGACAAAACTGCTGGAAAAATTGGACAGCAATATGAAAGAAATTAGCTTTAGAGTAACATCTTCTATCATGATAAGTTCCAAAGGTCATATCATAGATAAATTAAAGAAACATGAGGAGAAATTATATTTCAGACCTATGGATAAAAGAAAAACTGATGATCACATAAGGGATAGAAAGAATCTATGAAGATAAAATTAATCATTTTGATTATGTAACATTTAAAACATTTTGCAGAAACAAATCCAATTTAGAATTTATTTAGCAATTTAGAATTATACACAAAAAGTTACTAAAAAAGTTTGCCCTTTGACTCAGTTATGTCACTGCCAGTTCTGTACTTACTCACAAGTGATCAGAAAAATGAGGAAAGGTCTCACTATGTACAATTTAACAGCTCTTTTTATAATGTCCTATGGAAATGGCTAAATAAGTAGTAATATAAGAATTTGAAGTGATTCTACATAAGATATGAAGAGATAGATGATTTTAAAGAGGCACAGGAAGACATTTTAACAGATTTAGAGTAAAGTAAGCAGAACCAGAACAATAGTTTATACAATATATAACATCAGTTTTATTTTTATGTTATTTGTACTACAAACAGATGTATATAGTATCTTATCACAGTCTTACAAAAACAAAAATTTGAAGACTTTCTTTCATAAACTAAAGATGAATGAAATGAGTAATACCTGGAAAACAATTTTTACAATAACAATAATATTGTAAACACAAACAATTTTGAAAGTTGTGAGCACTATATCAATGCAATGACCATTCATGATTCTAGAGGACAGACAATGAAGCAAACAGTCTATGTCCTGACAAAGAACGGACAGATTTAGGGTATAGAATGAGTCATAAGCACACAGCAGAGGCTATAAAATTAATGAAAGAATCTGTTTTGTTTTCATATTTGTTACTAGAAATTTGTTTTTCTTTTTTTTTAAAGGGGATAAAATGTTTAAGGAAATGAAAAATATGTTCATTAAAAAATGTAAAGGTGTATTTCAAGGTGCTCTTGATGTGGAATGTTGTATGCATTTTCAGATGTTAGTAGACTGTCAATCTAAGTTAACTGTTTTACTTTGTTACAAAAATTTTCTCACAGGATAGGGGTAGGAGGCATTGTAAATGCAATAACAGAACACATCAATAAAACTTAAAGTAAATTGTAGAAATGCTAGGAGAAAAAAGGCTAGCTATAACCAAGGAGAAACCAAAGTGTGAGGTTTAAGGAAGTATATTGGTACTACTGGAATGTCCATGATTTCTGAGTCAATCAGAGGTGAAAATGCATGAGAATAAACGGCACAAATACAAATCATTTCACTTTCTCTGAAGGCAACCAACTATAGTATAGACAGTTCCCTCATCATTTCAGTAATTCTTAGAAGATCAATTTATGTGTGGGAGTAGGAGTAGTATTCAGACTCATATCATTGAGTCTGAATAAATCTGCATCAACTTCAAGAAATATATATCCTTGGTGATTCTAGGAGATCTTGAGGGAGTCTGACTGAGCACTCTTAATGAAAAAAGAATACAAAGAAGAACCCAAACATGGAAGGCCTATTTATGATGATAATTATAGAAGTTTCATTCTACAATCAAAGCCCCTTATAATATTTACTATTAGTTGTCCATCATAATAGAATGGTGAGTACGTTAGATCAGGCTCCAAAAGACCTGTATTTTTGTTCCATCAATGTCTCAAAAAGTGTGCCTTCTTTGTCAATCACTTAACCTCTCTGGGACTCAGTCTTCTCTTTTCTATTTCTTTGGTTTTTTTTTTTTTGTTTGTTTGAATCTATTATTTTTTCAATATAGGAACTTTCAGATGAGTTAATTCTATATATCAATGTACAAGGCACCTTTCTATAAATTGCCTCATGCATTTGATTTGCCCAACTGTTCTATCCACCCATATTGCCTCTGATGTATATTCTTACCCATAAATAAGGTCAGAAAAGATGACCATATAATTGATCTAATCTCTGAAAGCAGAAAACCTAAGCTCACTTCTGTTTTTTGAATCATCCTTTTCTTACTCAGGGCCATCTTTTCTGAATTAAAAAAAAAAAAAAAGATTCTCTTTGGAGGAAGATGTCTGTAAATTGGCAATTTCAATGAATCTCCCTATATCTTCCCCTCCCTTTTGGAGGAAAATCTCAAGAATGAATGAAATGATCATTATTAGCGGCTAAAGGAAAGCATTTGAAGCAAAGCATCACATATTAAAATGGATTTTTAAATATTTAGTAAGTGAACCTCATGACACAACTGTACAAATTCTAGCTGTCAGAAAATGTGATGGGGTTATCCATTCACTTAAGCTGAAATAATAGTCACGAGAAGAACTTTTCCCATCCTCCAACCCCAAACCCACAAGCCTATCTTCCTTTCAGTCCCATTCCAGGCTAACAGTCAGACAAGACTAGTTAAAAGACAATTAGTCCAATTTCACATTCTCTAGCAGCCGAAAAATTTCATGTTATTTCAGTCACAGTGGATGGATGCCAAGTTCACTGGAAGCAGCCCTGCTGATTCATCTAGTCCATTTTAATACTTTAAAAATACTGTTAAAACATGGCTGTCCTAATTACACAGGGATCAGCGCACAGTGTCCCTCTCACCCAGGATTCTCCCAGAAGGGTTGCAATCAGCTGCATTCCCCCTAATTTCACCATGCAATTCCAACTAATTTCATCCTAGTACAGTGCTGTCAGACAACTCCCATGTCTCTGCGGTTTTAATCGATTAGCTCAATGTCTCTATAATGCATCACCAGCTGCCAGGCACAGAACTGGACGCTTTGCAAGCATTTCAACTAAAAGACAGTTTAATTACTATACCGGCATCTCAAAGGCATAGGCACAAAGCTTTGGAAGGGAATTATTAAAATATTTGGTGTCAACAAACCACTTTATAACTGAGCAAACAATGACAATCACAAAAGATGGAAATAAGAAGAAAGTCCGTTTTAAAATTGTAAGTGGGATTTTTATGGACTCTAATGCATTCAAGCAAATGGAGTGGTATAAGCATTACTGTTTACACAATGCAATTGTGCTTTATGGTAATTCTTTGGTGGAAAATATAAATGGGTGTGAAATGATCAAGACTGGAACATTGCATTTCAGTAGAGGAGAAATGCATGAGGTAACTGGCAGAGACCAAGAAGTGGTGTAAATGAGTCTTGGATTGGACTGCCTGAGGCAAAACTACGGAGCAAGGCAGTTAACTTAGGGTTTTGTCCTCATACTTCTGCCTGTGGCAGAACACATAAGTGTAATAACAGTGTCTGCTGTTGACTTGCAGTCCTAAACAAACATATGTAGTATATCTGAATAAGATACAGAAGTAAATCAGCTTCAGAGGCCAGCTAGATCCCAACTCTCAGAGACCAGAGACTGGAAACTCAGTGTTGGAAAGGAAAGAAGTGGCTTCTTACTGATGACTTAAGCGACTTTGCAAAGCTGTGCAACTGAAAGAATCTGTTATTCTGGGAGTCCATCAATTTCTAAAGCACCTATCAGGGAGGACTCTAAGCTGGAGGCTTTGTAAATCTCCCCAGACATTCAGGAAATCCATGAAGATGACAGAATCCAAGACTCCTGAGAAGTTGTTGGTTACTCATTTTCACCTCATTTGCCACCTAATATTAAAGAGGTTTTTACTGAAGGCAAGAAAAAGAAAAGAGGAAGAGCCTGCATATGAAATAGATATCTCTTGGAAAATTACAGGACAAGTAGCAAATCCAGTTTAGGCATCCAAAGGACAGACAAGGATGATTTTAAATGAATCTTTTTGTCCCACCTGGTAAATAGACAAATGTCTGAGTAGACATAGCAAAGAAAAGTCTAACAACAACAACAAGAAAAAGAAAAAGATTTTAAAAATCTAATTTTAAATTGTGCTTCTGAGCTTCATGAAGAGGTTTTAATTTTTGTAAATTGTCTTGTCTCTAAAATCTTGTTTTTGCAAACTAGATTTAAAGGATTGGTTTTGATAAAATAAACATGATTTTCAGAGAAACTAGTTTCCTTGTGGTAGACTGGGAAAACAAAAAACAAAAAACAAAAAACAAAACCAAGGGTTAAAGAGCCAGTAATTACAACAAAAACAATAATTAGGAAGTAAATAGCATTTTATGGTCTGCAAAGAACTTCAAAAATACTATTTTACTTTATGTTTGCAACAACTCTGGGAATTAAACACTATGATTATTCCCATTTTACAGAAAAAGATACTGAGGCAGGTTGAAATAAATTGCTTAGGGTTACACACAATTAATAAGAATCAGAGGCCAAACAGAGATTATCCTTTCTGAAAGTCCAACACTCTATCCACTATGCCATCTATTTCAAAACAAATGTCTGCCTAGATTACTTGATTGAACCCATGTCATTTTTAAGATTCAATTGCTTCATATGACAAAGATATGGGAATATATGACCTCTGAGGCCCTTCTACTTCTCATTTGTGAATTTGTGACATTTATATCGAGCTTTAAAACTTAAACTAATATTTTGTTATCCCAAATAAGCAAAAGGAGGGAAGACAGAATTATAGGACAAGTAGCAAATCCTATGAAGTAGAGAGAACAGATATTATTTGACAGATAAGCAAAGTGAGATAAGGAGAGAAACCTGCCTCTGGTCACAAGATAAGAAGGAGAATTTGAATACAAGTTTCTTCCAGATGCAAACTTAGTACTTATATCAAAACACATTGTCTCTCAATAACACTCTTGCAGTAGGATAAAGTAAGTCTGGGCAACTATCAGGAAAGAAAATAAACTAAGAATTAGCTAGAAAGGAAAATAGTTTTTCTTCATATTTACAAACAGTCTCTATTTACACATAACTGTACACACAAAGGCAGGGGAAATCTGTCTAAAATTTCTTGAAATGATTACATGAAGTGCCATAACTAAAGGATTTGGAGCCACTTTTTCTAGTGCCAAAACCCTCTCCCATTGCTGCTAAGGGATGATTTACTGCTAGCCCACACTTAATACCTTTGTGAGTTGATAAGCCCTTCCAAACTTGGGATCTTCATTCATAGCCTTTGGGACACCTGGTAGAGTTACTGCAATAACACAGTGAGTCACTGGAAAAGTGTTCCAGGAAAGGACTATTTTATGATTTGGTTCTCATAATGAACCTAGAAGTACTATTATCGCTCCATTTTAGAGTTGAGGAAACATTTAGTCAGCAGAGGTAAAGTGACTAGCTAAGAATTAGCAATAATTCCTTGAGGACAGATTTGAAATCAGATTTATTCTGACATTAGGCCCAGCTTTTTGTCCACTGTGGCCTCCTAGATGCCTCTAAATGACCAACACTAATTATCTGAATTCTCTACAACGGATTCATCTGACCCATGGTTGGGGGATGGAAGATAACTAATAGAACAGAAGAAAAGTAGAAATAAGAGGGACAGGATATAAGGAGGATAAAAAAGAAGATAAGATAGTTTTTACTTCTCTAGGTTTTAAGAATGAAAAGTTCCTGTAGATGGTTAACAAAAATTAACTAACAGTTGGTAATAATCTATAGACTTCAGGTATGGATATAAAACTGTTTAGAATTGTCAATAGAATGTTAAATGATGGTATAACATGTTAAGAATTTTCTGTCTGTTCTTGGTTTGAGTTGTTAGCTTCTCTACTTTCTCCTGATAATTCATAATCGAATTGAAGCAAAGGATATCGGGGCAGTGGAAGTGGAGCAGGTGCCGAATCTGAAGTCAGTAAGACTTATTTTCCTGAGTGCAAATCTGACCTCACACATTAGCTTTGTATCCCTGAACAAATCACTTAACCCTCTTTCCTCTGTTTCCTCACCTGTAAAATGAGCTGAAGAAGGAAATAGTAATCGAATTCAATATTGTTACCAAGAAAACTCCAAATGGAGTCGCAAAAAGTTGGACACAAATGAAATGACTTAGTAACAAAGGCTGTCAGTATGGAAAAGAACAATATATTTGGTCTCTGAGTTTGAGTAACAACTCGATCTTTTTTGCTGTTGGGGAAATCATATCATATATTTTAATCACAAAAACTAACAGATTACCACCTGGGCCCCCTTTTAGGTCTGGAGACTATAATTCTATGATCTCAGTAGTTTATTCTTCTTTCCTTCCTATTGCTATTTTCATGGTTTTATGTTCTTAAACTGTATGTATCTGTCTTCCAAAGATGCATATTGCATACCAATTTTTTTATCTTATCTTATGACTTTGTATATCTCCTCCCATAAATATTCCACATGGTATTCATCCAGTGAGTTGAGATCCTCTACCTCTCTTGACATTCCTTTAGTACCAGTGGAATATATGGGCAGTTTCTCTGTAATACTGTTATCCATAACTCTCATGAGTCAACCTGGTTACCTCTTTTTCCAACTAATATCATTAAAATTACTACAGGAATGCAATTGCTTATTGGTAACTGACTGCAGCTTATTGGATTGGCATTGGTTATAAGGACAATCTTGTGCTATAGAGAGTGAGTCATTTTTGCAGTCCTAGAGTTAATTTTAACTCTTGCATTTGACATATACTGGCCGTATGACCATAGCCAATTCATTTAATCTCTCTGTGTCCCAGAAAACTCTCTAAGATGCAAAGCTGGCAATCTTCATCATGGAGATGGTTTCTATTATGAATGTTCCACTATGCTAATGAAATTGCAAATCTAGACCAAAGGAGGAAATAAAACAGAATGTATCTCTCTGCTGCCCATAAGATGACCTGAAATTTTGAACTTTCTGGGACTACAGTATTCCATTTGGGTTTTTTTTTTTGTTTTGTTTTGTTTTTTGGTGACTATATAGTATCAATCAAAGAGTTTATTGTTTAAAAAAAAAGTTTTTGTTTTAGGAAGAAATTGTAGGCTTTCAAAAGCATGGCATAGTTTTGCAAATGCAGCCTAGCTGGTTCTCTTTTTCCTGTTTGATTCTGGGCCTGGTAATTGTCTGTCTGAAGTGTCTGTCCGAGATATACATATGAAAGTACTGACTCAATTTCAGTGCTATTCATATCGTTTAAAAAGATTTCTTGATTTGATCTGTGCATGTTCCGCCTTCCCTGGCACCAGCTTTTTCCCAGTTTGGTCAGATTTATTAGAACTTATACAATCCTGGTATAGCCTAAAAGAACCCAGGGTCAACTTTCTGCCTCATCAAAGTAGGGCTTTAGTAAAGACTAAACATGCACAAAAATTACAAATGTGCATTGTGTATTTATAGAAATATAATAAATATGCATATATATCCATATTCAAATCTTTGGGAAACTTCTTGTATATTGAAAAGAGAGACAGAATAGTTTAATATATAGAGAACCACCATTAAAGTCAGGGAGGCATGGGTTAAAGGTATTCTTCTAACATATACTGGCTGGGTGATCCTCAGAAAGTCATTTAATTTCTCACTGTCCCAGGTAAGAGGCAATTCTCTTAAGAATACAAATTGCAGAGAAGATGCTGATCTGAAAAAAGTATGGGAGTTTTCTCATTGAGTATTCTCTAAATCAGTGAAATCATAAGTTTAGACATCTAAGATGTTTATATACATGTAATGCAAATATGAGTACTTATGATACATGTATACATACAAACATATATGTACATATAGTATATGTATATAGATATATGCTTAATGTACTTATTAGCATTCATGTGTGTATATATATATATATATATATATGAACATATGAATTTATCATTTAAATGTGGGTATCTGAACTATATTTTTAATTTTAAGTGATTTAGATGAGATTAATGTTATAAATTGATGGAAATCAAGATAAATTTTTAATTTTGAATTCACTTTCTCTTTTTCTTAGCATGTAAATGTTATTTTATATTCAAATAATATTCTCAAACCTACATAAATATCATTACCTTACTATAAACATCAAACTCTTGAGACCACTTATTTACACCAAAAAGCAAAGATTTGAATGAATCATTGAATCAATGAAGACAGCTATAAGATATGATTCCTGTAGACTGATTGGTGCTGGATAAATCAATGTTTCTTTCTCTTCTCTGATATTAAAGGATAGTCAGAATCTGACCATAAGGTCTAATGATGATGTAATTCACCACCACACAGAATATCCAAGTACAATATCATTGCTGACATCTGAGGTCTTGGATTGGCAGATGATGGATCATCCAACTATACAAAATGCATTCCCCATGGTTTATGTTGATACAAACTCATTCTATATGCCTGCAATGTGGCAAAGAATTAATAAGTTGAAAAAAATAGCTTTTAGAGTTTTTACATTCATGGCCATAAGATATTGAAAAATGAGAAATCTGGTTGAAGATATATGTAGCAATAATTAATAATAATGACAAGTAGCATTTATGTATTATTTTCAAATATTTACACATTTGATCCTCTCAATAACTCTGGGAAATAGGAAGTACCCTCCTTTTCAGATGAGGAGACGGACACTGAGAGAGGTTAAATAAATGCTCCAAGTCACATAACGAATAAGTATTCCCAGTCCTGCATTCTTACCCTTCATACCACCTAGCAATATCATCATATTTGGCTTTGTTTCCTTGATTTTCTTCTGTAGAGAAATTGTATTTTATGATGATATGACAACACTATATCAAGTCCAATGATCATATTAATTAGTGTATTTCTTCTGATTAAATGACTTCCTATTTACAATTTTGCCACTAAAACCCAAAAGAAAAACAACAGCAACAGCAAAATAAATCAGGGACTATTGTTAGAATTTGTATTGAGAAACAGTATTATACATAGGCAGATTCTTTAAATATGAATTCTATCTTAGATGCATTTAATACTGATTTGACTTCACAAGGAGGCAAAATTACTTAATTCATTATCACCCAGCCCTGATTTAGATCTATGCATGTGAAAATCTCTGTTACTAATTTTAATTGCACTATTCCCTCTCTACAGGATACTGTTAAATTGGTTTGGTGAAATAGTAGTGAATTACATCAAAGTGGTAGGCTACATTTTATAATATATCTAAATAACTATCCCATTTTCCCAGCATGTTGCTGTGCATTTTAAGTATTAATATTATGACTCCAGTTTAGAAGAATGTAGCCTTTTCCTTTAAAATAAATTTTCCTCCTATTTTAGCACTGTTAAAATTGGGCTAGATTTTAAGTGGCTAACGAGTAATAAAAGAGCAGTATCTGCTGCAGGGACCCACAAAAAAACATGCTCCCTGCCTCATAAAGTATGTTCACGGAAGGAACTTGCAGATACATCATTCTGATACAGTAATGGTTTTTCCAAACCAAGTCGGCTTTCTTTTGTAGCTGTACTTTATTATCTGGGTTCCCATTTTTGCTCTTACCCCTGGATCTTTAAAGAAAAGTTCCTTTTCTTAGTCATGTACTTTAAATTTTTTTTTTTTTTAATTCAAAGAAGCAGTGAAGAACTATAGGAATATATTTAGGTACAGAGTGCTGACATCTCTAACTTGCTTACTCAATTCTTAAGTGATATGCAAATGTACTTATGACTTTCCAATCAATCAATCAATCAACATTAATTAAGTGCCCCCTACTTACCAGGAACTGTCCTAAGCATTCCTAAGGGGTTTAAAAACAACAACAACAACAACAACAACAACAACAACAAAAGCATCTTTTCTCTACCTTTTTAATCCTATCCATTTACCACACCATTTCTCTTCTCTCCTCCCCTTTATGGCCAAACTTCTTCTTCTTCTTCTTTTTTTAAAATCATGTATAACTGATGGCTTCACTTCTTCATTATTCACCCACTCACCAAACCCTTGTAATTTGATTTCTGACCCCATTCCTTTTTTGTCGAGATTATGAATGATGTTTTAAATTTCCAAGCCCAAAAGCCTTTTTCTCAGTCCTTATCATTCTAGATCACTTTCTATAGTATTTGATACTCTTGACTGCTCCCTCCTGGATATTCTTTTTTCTCTTATCTTTAGAAATGATGAAATTTCCCTGTTTTCTCCTATCTCCTTTTCTGTCTCCTTTGTCAGCTCTTCCTAACCCTTTTATGGTAGGTGTTCCTCATGGTTCTGTCTTCTGTCTTATTCTTTTCTCACTCCACTCCCTTTTCTTTAATGTTTTTCATTAATATCATATTTGTGCTTTAACTTGAAAAAATATGACTCCTAAAAAAAGATATTCAGTGTTTCAGACCTGTGGACCTTATAAGAAATCTTCACCTAGTTTTCCCACCATCTCTTTAAACTCAAAATGTGGCAAACTACATTCTTTTTTCTTTTTTCTTTTTGGATAATTCCACCTTTGAAACATCTGTTTTATTATTCCTGTTCTTTTTGTTTCCCTTGAGATGATCATACTTCATTTAGTTCTAGTTGCACTCAAATGGACAATGGCCATGGCAAGTCTTCCTAAAGCCACCCTTTCCTTCCTCTAATTAATCATTTATACTATAGCCAAATGAATCTCCTTTAGTCACAGATGTGATTATGTAACTCCTTTGTTTAAAATCTAATAATGTCTCCATTATTAATTGAATAACATTCAAGGCCTTTTGTGATACAGTATCATCTTGCCTTTCCAGTCACATTTCACATGTTTAACTGTTATCTACGCTTGGAACCAAATGAACTACTTCATGTCCTTCATATACCACCTGTCTGCCTCAAAGTTTTCAAAGGCTCCTTGTTGCCTATATTTGGAATTCTCATCTTTCCAAACATTGCTTGTTGAATTTCTAGGCATCCTATAAAGCACAATTTTTATGTGCTGTCCTTCAGGAAGCCTTTCCTGATCCTTCATTTCCCTACCCCCTCCTCCCCACCATTAAAAAATGTTCACTGGATCTTTCTTCCTTGATCCTCAAACCAAGGGGTAAAAACAATTTGTTTGTAACCATTTTGTGGATTTAAAATATGTTCTTTTATATTACATAATGTATATCTTTGTCAAGAAAGTCATTATGGCATAATTTTTAGGGAGATGTCTTCAAAGTTAGGAAGAATGGAGTCTAAATCCCAATTCTAACACATATTGGTTGTTTGACTACAGGTAAGTCTCTTAGCTTCTGCTTTCTAAGCTATTTTATAATACTATAAATTGTAGAGAAAATACTAACCTCCATTAATCGTAGTGAATTCCTTACCCCAATAAAATAACAGGTTTGTTACCTATCCTGGACTTTCATTTATTTATTATAATCTGGCTCCAGCCTACCTTTACAGGATTATAGTACATTATTCATTTTCATGCAATTTATATTCCAACTAAATGTACTTATCTATTCTTCCTCCTACTTCCTCCCATTCTATCTCCTTTCTGTGCTTGGAATGCACTCCTCTCTCACTCCTTTTTTGTAATTTTTAGCTTTCTTCCAACTGCAGCCCAAGACCAACTTCCTATGTGAGTCATTTTCTAATCCCTTAGCTGCTAGTAATTTTTAAAATGACTGCAATAACTTTGTATATATTTTATATCAGTCAGTAGATCATTTTATTAAGTGATTATTATATTCCTAGTAGTCTGTCAGATAATGGGACAATAAGAACTTTCTATGCTTTCAAGGATCTCAGTCTTTTGGGGGATACAAGATCAGATAGATACATAGATAGACAGATATATGTGAGTAAAATACTTTTCCCCTTTCCACAGCAGATTAGAAGACAATGTAGGGAAGAACTGAAGCAGTTGAAGAGATAAGAAAAGTTTTCATACATAATGCAATGCTTGAGATGCCTAGAACAAAGTAAAGAATTGTATAAGGTAAAGGTGAAGAGGAAGAGCATGAGGTTTTTCATAAGTGCAAAGGCAAGAGATGGGAAATGGAACATCATATGGCAGGAAAAGACCTATTCCTTGGCTAATTTGCCAAGATCTTAGAGTAGAGAAAGGGGAATCTTACAAAAATGAATAGTGGATTGGAAGCATTATTGTGAAAAATTTTAACAGCCAAATAATTGAGTTTAAACAACCATTGGAATGTCTTTTTGTGTGTTTATGTGTATGTATGTATGTATATATGTGTACATGTATTTATATTTGTATAGTGTACATATGTGTGTGTGTGTGTGTGTGTACTTATATAAGTATATAGGGCAGCTAAGTGAATTCTCATCTTTCCAAACATTGCTTGTTGAATTCTTAGGCATCCTATAAAGCACAATTTTTATTTGCTGCCCTTCAGGAAGCCTTTCCTGATCCTTCATTTCCCTAAACCCTACCCCTCCCCATTAAAAATAATTGGGCCTAGAATCAGGAAGAGCTGAACTCAGATCTGGCCTCAGACACTGACTAGCTGTGTCACCCTGGGCAAGTCACTGAATTCTGTTGTCTCATTTGTAACATAAATCAAAGAAGGAAATAGCAAACTACTCCAGTATCTTTATCAAGAAAACCACAAATGGAGTCATGAAGAATCATGCATGAGTGAAAAATGGCTGAACAATGTACAAACATGCACATATATTCTTTCCACCAATAGAATATAAGCTCCTGGAAAGCAGGAATATTTTGTTTTTGTCCAATATCTATTTGGTCACTTCTGTTCTTATGCTAAATGCATTAATTTTGCCTATTCCGAAACTTAATAGTTTTTATGTATCATAATCAGTTATCTTCTGTAATTGCCTTTCTCTTATTTGGTTAATGATACATCTCCTAGAGCAATTTGGAACTATGTCCAAAGGGGTATAAAATTTTGTATGCCCTTTTACCCAGTAATACCACTACTAGGTCTGTATCCTAAAGAGATTTTTTTAAAAAGGAAAAGGTCTTATATGTACAAAAATATTTATAGCAGCTCTTTTTGCAGTTGCAAAGTATTAGAAATTGAGGATTGTTTAGCAATTGGTTAGTGGGTGATCAAGGTGTTATATATGAAAATGATGGAATATTATTCTGCTATCAGAAATGCCAAACAAAATGCTTTCAGAAAGACCTGGGAAGATTCATAAGAACTGATTCAAGGTAAACAAAGTAGAGCCAGGAGAATATATGATTATTAACTGTGAATGACTTCAGCTATTCTGAGCAATACAATGATACAAGATAAAGGATTTATGATGAAAAATGTATCCACTCCAGAGAAATTAGTGATGGAACCTGAATGCAGATCAAAGCATATTTTTAAATTTTATTCTTCTCTTTGTTGTTGCTTTTTTGGTCTATATTCTTTTATGACATATCTAATATGGAAATATGTGTTGTATGACTGCATTATGTATAATCAATATCAAAATGTTTGACTTCTCAAGGATGTGGGTTAAGTGGGAGTGAGGGAAAGAATTTGGAACTCAAAATTATAAAAAAAAGAATTTTTTATAAAGTACTTTTGCAAATAATTGGGAAAAATAAAAATATTTAAAGAAAAATAAACATTTAAGAAAAGAATATATCTCCTACTCATAGGTATGAGAGATAGTCTTTCTACCCCTATGTGATCCATATTATTAACTCTGTAATATAGAATGACCATAAGGACTGGAGATATAATTCAGTTTGGGTACTTTTGACTAAGAAAAAAAAAATGTTAGACAACCATACCAACCTAACTTGAATTTCATAGATACCTAAAAGTTTCATCTGGCCTTTCTTCAACAATCTATTCATTTTAAAAACTCGTGTTCTTTTAATTTATCTGTTTTAGAAAAATGGAATTTGACTCCCCCCCTTTTATTTCTCTAGTATCTTTGGAATTGGAGTGATAGTCACAACACTTTTGGTTCTTTTTCTCTGCTTCTCTTTGCAAAAGCCATCTAGGATCACAAATAAGTCCATCCTCTTCTACAGACTAAATTAACAGAAAACATGATTGATTTAATTTTACAAATACTTTGTCAAAAAATTCCCACTTAAAAATTGATATATTAGTTAGAGTACATGCTAGTACAGAGAAAGGTGAGATAGAAAAGTGCTAATTTAATTATGCTAATGATGCTCTGGTAAATGTGAAAACAGATGGCTAAACCATCAAACAATGTATGACATTTTTTTAATCAGATATTTTTGAATAAATATTTGTGCTCCAAAGCAGTAAGTTACCAGCTCTGCTGGAAAAAAGACGGTTCTTAGATCATACTTTTCCCAGGTGTGCTGTATATGGTTAGTAAAAGCTTCCCAGGGTACCTTCCTAATGATCGTTGTCCCAATCTGCTCTCCTTTCTAAGAAGGAATTCACTACCAGGCTAGTATAGTAGAATAGCTCCTCTTAAAGCAAAGCTGTCAATTATATGGCAGTCTGCCAAGTTATATGTGATAGTTTTGTGACATGTCTAATAGGCTAGGGCTACTACGTTATTACACAAAAGACCCAAAGCTGTTTCTAAACTGTGGTCCCTTGGGAAAGAACCAAATAATTGATCTTACACTTAAGCCACTATCTCCCATGCAACTCATCTCTGCTTTCTGAAGGGATTTTTATACCAGAAAAGTCATGTAAAATAACAATTCTTAGCACACTTTGGATCAGGACTTACCCTATACAACATTGAAATAGTCACCAAGCCTTTATTAAGTGTTTACTATGAGCCAAAGTTTAACTGCAAGTAGAGTATTTGTTGGGGAGTAAAATGTTAGAAAACTAGAGAGAGACAGGAAGGGGTCAGCTTATGAAGGGCTTTAACTGTCAGACAAAAAAGTTTCTACTAGATCTTGGAACTAATAAAGAAGTGAGTGACCCATTATACCTTCTTTTCTCTCCCTTCCATCTAGGCTCAGTGCCTTCCTGCTAAATTTCCTAAATTCCTTTTTTTTTTTTTTTTTTTAAATAGTAAAATATTTATTTTGAAAATAATAGCAAAGTAAAAACAGAGGTGAATCATGAAATGCTTTGCCCAGCTCTCAGTATGCAAATTTCTTTTTTTTTTTTTTAATTTAATAGCCTTTTATTTACAGGATATATACATGGGTAACTTTACAGCATTAACAATTGCCAAACCTCTTGTTCCAATTTTTCACCTCTTACCCCCCCACCCCCTCCCCTAAATGGCAGGATGACCAGTAGATGTTAAATATATTAAAATATAACTTAGATACATAATAAGTATACATGACCAAAACATTATTTTGCTGTACAAAAAGAATCAGACTCTGAATTATTGTACAATTAGCTTGTGAAGGAAATCAAAAATGCAGGTGTGCATAATAAATTTCCTAAATTCCTATAAAAATCTTCTCTTTCTTCTTTCATTGAGGAAGTCAACTAATAACCAAGTATTTATTAAACATTTACTAAGTAATAGGAACTGTACTAGGCCCCAGGGGATAAAATACAATTAAAGCAACCCCAAATCACAAGGAGTTTCATTGGTCACTAAGGGGGGAAAAAGAGACTTAGAATAGCATATCCCTGCCAGAGACATTTCTATTTGAGTATCTATTAAGCTCTAGGACAAAGGAATGAAATAAAGATAGTAAAATTTTAGACACTTGTTTAATTAGCAGAATATTGAAAAACATCCTTCTCTTCTTGCAAAAACCAGTCATCTTGACTTTTGCCATTGAACTTTGATGACTCTAGAGAACAGAGTAAGGCTGATGATTTTGTATGGTTCTGCCTCACTTTAAATCCACTTCAAGACACTACCCATCTGATGTCACTGGTTCTCTTCAAAAACAAAGAAAGGATCACAACAACAGCAAGATTGACCCATTCCAAAATATCTAGAAGGATAGTCATCCACACTTCTCAGTAATAATTATTTTCTTTTTTTTTTTTAATTGAAGCTTTTTTATTTTAAAAAACATGCAAGGAGAATTTCTCACCATTGAACTTTGCAAAACCTTGTATTCAAATTTCCCCTCCCCTTTCCCTCACACCTGTTCTAGATGGCAAATAATCCAATATATGTCAAACATGGTAAAAATCTATGTGGATCCAATATAGGCATATATGTATATATATATATATATATATATATATATATATATATATATATATATATATATACAATTGTCTTGCTGCACAAAAAAAAAAGTTCAAAAAGGAAAAAAAAAGTGAGAAAGAAAATAAAATTCAAGAAAAAAACAAAAGAAGTGAAAATGCCATGTTGTGATCCACACTCAGTTCCCACACTCCTCTTTCTGGATATAGATGCCTCTCTTCATCATAAGATCATTGAAATTGGTCTGAATCGTCTCAGTGTTGAGAAGAGTCGCGTGCATCAGAATTGATAATCGTATAATGTTACTGCTGCTGTGTACAATGATCTCCTGGTTCTGCTCATTTCACTTAGCTTCAGTTCATGTAACTCTCTTCAGGCCTCTCTAAAAATCATTCTCCTGATCATTTCTTACAGAACAATAATATTCCATGACATTCATATACCTCAATTTATTCAGCCATTCTCCAACTGATGGGCATCCACCCAGTTTCCAGTTTCTTGCTACTACAAAAAGGGCTGCCACAAACCTATTTATACATGTGGGTCCCTTTCCTTTTGGTATAAAAACCCTGTAGAAACACTGCTGGATCCAAGGATATGCACAGTTGATAACCTTTTGATCATAGTTCCAAATTGCTCTTCGGAATGGTTGGATCAGTTCACAATTCCACCAACAATGTATTAGTGAGTAGTAACATTTTCATTAGGATCTTCACTTTGTTCAATATAATAGAAAGCTCAAGATCCTTTTTTTTTTTTTTTTAAACAGCGAATGAAAAATATGGGATTTGGAAGGAAAGTCAGAGTAGATCTAATCTAACACACTATTTTGAGAAAACTCTGTAATTCCAATGAGTGGACATCTAGAAACTATTTGAACATGTCCAGTAACCAAGGATTTAGTATCTCAAAAGCCATTTCACTGTCATGTACCTCTGATAGTTATTAGTTTCTTCTTTATGCTAAATTGAAATCTAACACTCCTGTAACTCTTGAACATTGATCTTTTTCATATTGTGTAATCTTTGTAACACACAAGCCTAGGTGTAATTTCACATTAATTAGTTAGGGTTTTTTTTTTTTCCTTCCTAGAATTTGCAGCTGAGTCAAAGAAAATACCCACTTTACAGATTTAGTACATTTTACTATTTTCCTGATTCTAATTAAAGGTAACTATGTTCTCATACAGGGCATAAAAGTTAAATGACCTTGGAGGGAAAAAATACATAACCTAGGGAGACAGCTATTCTGTTAAATTAAAGCATGATTATGTGAAGAAAATTTAATTTTAAAATCCTTATTATTGTCCTCAAAAATACATTTTTATATTATACTATGTAACAGAAATTTAAAGAAATACAATTGGTGTCTTTTAAGCTCTTGCAATTAAGCCACTTAATTTTCTGCAGTTCCCCAATGAAATTAACAGCTTAATTTAAAGGGTAGATGACTTAGAAATGGACCAGTATATTCCCAATGCATCAAGGGAATTTCAGAAAACAAAAGAAAATTAGTAAAAAAGAAAAAAGGTAGAAAAAATTCTGGCAGTAAAGGACCACTCCAAAGGAGTCAGTGATGACAACGAGATACAAGAAATCTAAATACAAAAGATAAGTAGGATTACCCATCTTGCCTAAAAAAGAAGTTAGTTCAAGAAAGATGGGAAACTCAAAACATGAAAATTCAATTCTGACAATACAATAATCTCATATCTATAAAGTGATTTATAAAACTTTTATCATAATAACTCTATGAGGTAGAATAATAATAATAGTAACACTTAAAATAATATTTGGAAAGCGCTTAACACAGTACCTGAAACATAGTAGGCACTGTATAATTTCCCTTTATTATTAATGCTAGTTAATCATCATCATCATCATCATATTATTATTATTATTCCTACTATTTGTATAACTCTTAAAGTTTATAAAAGAACCATGCTTACATTTTCTCATTTGATCCTAATAACAACCTTGCTTTATTATATTATCTTATATTATTATAATATTATACATATGTTATTGTTATATAATATTGCATACTATAATATATGATAATATTATAGTATTATCTCTATTCTATAGATGAGGCTGGGACAGGTTAAGTGAGTTGCATAGGATCATACCTAGTGACTGTGTGAGAGAGGCTTTTCTGATAAAAGATCCAGCACTCCATTCATAAGTGTTATCAATTTCATTTTTCATAGGAGAACACCAAGACTCAGAGAGATCCATGGAATATTTGTGAAGAGTTTAGCACAGTACCTGGCACATAATAGGCTTTATAGAAATATTTATTTCCTTCTTTGCCTTCTCAAGTGATTTGCCCAATTTATCATGTTTAGCCAAGGAATTTAAATTGAGCACTTACTGTGATGTCCTCTGGCAGCGAGGTGGTACAGTAGATAGAACATGTGCCTAGAGTCAGGAAGACTCATGCTTGAGAGTTTAGAAAGTGAAAAGAATCATGAAGATAACAAGAAAAATTAGACACTTGCAAAGTTTGCTAAGTATGATAAGAATTATTTTTTTTAAAAGCTATATTGAGGACAAGAAGAACAAGTCCCTTAACCTATCGTTGCTATAAAACTAGGTTAAGGGACTTGGTCAAAACCAACATGTCAGAGGAAAATTTCAACCTGGGTCTTCCTGGCTACATAGCCACATTTTTATAAATGATTTGGTGCCTTTTGGAATTATTAAAACACACACATACAATAAATTACTCAAGTATCATTCTGTTTCTCTTTGATCTATCAAGGTGAAACATCTTCAGATTGAAAGGATAGAACAAAACAGCTAACAGGATGAAATCCAACCTGAACAATGACATACTAAGAGACTCTTTGATAATTTCACAACAACAGTCCTGGATTAATTGTATCCCACAGTACTGAAAGAAACTGATGGTTTAATTGCTGAACCTCTGTTGCTGATCTCCGAGGAATGATACAGAAAAAAAAAAAAAAGGTGTCTCATGTAGGAAAAGTTATTTGACTGCATATAGGTAAGATTGATGACAATTTCCAATAAAATTTTTAAATGGATTGTTAAAGAAGTGGATTGGCAGCAATTAGTAAAGAAAGTAGTGATGGACATGGATTCATTAAAAATAGTCATGCCAGAAAATTTTCACTTTCGTTTTTTGAAAGGGTCCCTAGATTGTATTGGAGACATCTCTCTCTAGATTCTCATGGACAAGATAGAAAGATGTGAACTGGACAATGGTTCAATCAGGTAGTTTCAGAAGTGGAGGAACAATTATTTCCAATGAGTGGCATATAAGAGACCAATGTGAAGGAGATTTCTGGGAGAGTGTTTTGCATCTAGCAAACACTTAATAAATGTTTGTTAAATTGAATTGAACTGAGAGCTTGCCCTGGGGCGCTATCCTTGACCCTCTTCTTTTTATCATGTATATCAATTCTTTGTATGAAAGCAGAGTTGGCATGAATATGAAATCTGAATACTGTCCTTGACTGGGAATGATGGCTAATATACTACAGGAGGAAACAAGAGTTCAGAAGCATCTTTGTAGTCTTAAACAATGGCATGAATAAAAAAAATGCAATTTAATATTAATAGGGCTAATGGCACTCAGCTTCTAAGAGTCAACTATACCACTTAAGAATAGGGGAGATCTAATTAGAAGTTCATTTTCAAAAGATCTGGCAGTTTTAGTGTACTGCACACTCAAAAAAGGTGATAAATTTTAAGATGTGGCAGTCAAAACAATCTAACTGGATTCATTAAGGATAATGTTCAGAAAGAGGTCCGTGTTAATCTAACTGTACTCTTCTTTGGTCAGACTACATTTGGAATTTATATTCAGTTTTGGTCCCGGTTTAACAAGATGGAACGCCTTCAGAGAAATAAAACTAAAACGATGAGGGCACATAAAACCATACCTTTTCTTAATCAATTGGTTCAACTTGGAATAGAGGAGACTTAAGAAGGCTATCATTGATGTGTTTGAATATTTAAAGGAAAGTCAGATGGAATTTTCCTGATTCAGAGAAAATAACCAGGACTGATTCCTACAAACTACAGGGAGGTAGATTTTGTTTCTACTTCATGTAGGGACAAATTTCCTTGTAACTAAAACTGAGCCCAAGTGGAATGAGCTGCCTCAGGAAGGAATGAGTCTTCTTTCTTTAAAGTTCTTCCATTAAACAACGGACAGACAATTCTTAGAAATACTCTAGAAAGAAAAACTCTAATGTCTTTGCCAAGAAAACCTCATGGACAATATGGTTCATGGGATCATCTCTAGATGAGAACCATGACCATGGACCATGGCTAAAAGACTGAACAAGAATATAAGGAAATCCTCAAGAAGAAGATGGAATAGATGATTTCTCTGGGTACTTTCAATGAGGAGATTGTGTCTCCTAATCATCAATATGGTAGATTTATTTTAGTATCCTCTTTAATTAAAATAAATACATGTAAATGAACACATACATTTCCTGCCTTGGGAAATTGTCATCAAAGATCTCTAAGCAAAGTGACTTTTAGCTGGATAGAAAATTTCAGGGCACAGTCAGAATAAGATAAATTACACAAACCCTGAGTATTATTTCATTTTTGAAAACTCATTAGGGGCATAGAGAACTCTGAAACTTCTTTTATGTTACTCATAGTATTTAGCACTGTGCTGGGCACATGAGTGATGAGCAAAAAGTTGATAAATTTAATTTAACCCAGGTACCTTTCTATAAGAAATGACAGATCTTTGAACAACAACAAAAAAGATGTCTTGACTAAGGAGAAACAAAGAAATTGAAGGCAAGGGAACATCAAAGAACAAGTCAATTACACAGCAATGAAGGCACCAGGAACAACAAGTAACCACAAGAACAAAGGCTTCTTCAACCTCAAAGACTCGATAATCTTATCTAATTATGTGTTACTATATTATTACTTTTATTTACAAAATACTGAACACAAAGAAAACATTTTAGATATTCATGAAAGACTCAGTTGGAGTGCTGCCTGACCTGTGAAACTGATATCATTTGAACGAGTACCTGTTATGCAAAAGCCTGTAAAATAAATAGAGGAGAAGAGGGTTCAAATATTTGGGAAGGGAAAGCTAGAGAACACCCAGTTTTACATTTTTGTGGTTTAGTTTTGATTGTTGTTGTTGTTGCTTCTAGCAGAAAAGAACCTTCATGTTTTAATTAAAAGTACATCTTAGGTGAAATTCTAATGGTATTCAACACAATCAATAAATAATCCTCTATTCCATGGGGCAGACCCAATTTTAGTAGCCCCTAAAAAGCAATGTCAAAGGAAATAGAATAATCAATCATGTTTTCAGGTTTATATATGTATAAGTGTATATATCACACACACACACATATATACATGTAGGTATATGTATATATGCATCCATGTAGCATACAAATATAAATAAATGCATGCACATATATCTGTATATGCATGTAAATTTATATGTATATAAATACATGTGTTTATACACATGTAATATATGTTTGTGTATATAGGTATAAACATATACATACACATGTGTAGGTGCATTGTGTAAATGTAAATAGATATGTGGAGATATATATATATAGATATATATGTATTTGCATGTATATAAATATAAATCAATGTGTTATACATATATGCACATACACATATATGTATGTGGATATATAAATAAATGTATGCATATGCACATATACACATACACTATATGTATGGGCATATTTAAATATACGTCTATATAAATATGTGTGTATATTTATATATGTGTGAATGATATATGTGTGTATATACATGTACTGTGTACACACACATACACACACATATATATGTGTGTGTATAAAATTATGAATGATACCTGATCTAGGTGAACTTCTTTTAAAAAATATTTTGGTAATTGTATTTCAATGTAATTGGTTACCTTTGTAAACTTAAGTATTTTATACATTTAAAACCTTTATTTTGACGATTCCAATAGGATGAATGAATCCAATGAAGGATTCCATATTGTCAAAGTGGCCCAAGACACACAACAAGGTTAAGTGCTCTTGCTCTAGGTCATAGTGGGAAAGCCATACATTATTATAGGAGGAATGAGCAAATACTTCTTATTGGGAGAGAAATCTGGATAAAATGCAATGACTCTTCACTGATGATCTCCAGATTTGAATAACAAAGGAGGAAAAGGAATGTTAGTGAAATAAAATATTTGTACCAAGGTCTCTTCTTTAACATAACAAATATCCAACCTACTCACCTAAAGGATATGAAACTAGTCAGACTTGGAAAGATGGCTGAATTTTTTTTTTAATTGATTGAAGCTGCTACTTTTCCTTGGTTAAATCACTTTGCCCCACCCCTCCACCTCAAATTTCTCTAAGATGTTTATCTTTTTCATTTAAATTCATTTCAATAATAATAAATTATTAAATATTTCTTTTCTTCTGTTAGTACTGACATTAGCACTGAGGTAGGTGCTGTGGGGCACAGAAAGGAGCTTTATGGCACAGTCCCACCTCTCAACAAGTCTGCAATATAGTTTTGAGAATTTTCAGTCTACTGGAGGATGTATAATAAATACTAGCAATATAAATAATTATAATTGTATAGTTGAATAAATACTGTAAAAATATTTTGTTAATAGCATGTGCCCCCAGAAGATTAGGCCAATATAACCCATTTTGGTTTATTAAAAAAAAAAAATAGGTTAGCCTGGATTCTAAAGGGGTAAAGGGTGGGGAGAGCTTAATTTCATGGTTGAAATTTCATGAGCATTTGTAGTTTCTATAAAATCCTCCAAGTCATGCAAAATAGTTCCTCCCCATTCTAAATTCTTTTCTTTAGATTTCAATGAAATGACACAGAATGACGAATGAGGGATGAATGTGTCTCACATAATTCAGTTTTCTTAAAAGCTAACATTAATACTCCACTTGCATTAAATATTGAGTTTTTTCTGGTACAGATATTTGATAACTATCATGTATGCATTTATGTTGTAAAATTCACACTATAAAAAATGGAGTAAGTACTATGAACTGGAAGCATTATCTCTTTTCCAGTCCTCTTACTACCCCAGGAATAGCCTGACCTTGGCATGCCCAGCTTCCCCGAAGTCTTAAAAATTATACAATGTGAATTGTGGCATTTAATTTATTTCACTTTATACTTTAAAATGCAACCACTGATTTAACAAAAAGCCTCTGGGCAATATACAAAAGTGAATTTCATAAACGGCAAGTTGAAAATGACAAAGCTATAATAACAAATGTCAGGCTGACAGTTATCCTTCCCAAACAATGATTTACCTGCTAAGGCAAATACCCCAAATTTCACTGCCTATTTTCTTAAGGGAACAGACGTGAGAGATCAATTAGTCCGTGCCGCAGATCCCTTGTTCTTTCTCAGGAAACTGAGGCTTGACATAATTAAGAGCTAAAAGAATAACCAGAAATGCTAATGGTCTTTGGATGAACTCTTCTCATATGGCAGAAAATGAATGATAATGGACAAGTGGAACATGGGAAGGAGTCAGGGAGGACACATTCATTAGGAAAGCACTATATTTGTGGCCCAAGGTATCTAGGGATTGTGTGTGTGTGTGTGTGTGTGTGTGTGTGTGTGTGGCTGAATCAGCTTGGCAGTTTAGACATCAAGCTAATCTTGGAGTAAGGAAGACCTGAATTAAATCCCTTCTGTGACATTACTCTTCCTTGGTGTCCAGCCAACTCTCTTAAGACTATAAGTTGCAAGACATTCACCTGTATTCACTAGATGGTGCAGTGGATAGAGTGTCAGGATTCTGACGCTTCTAAATCCTTGGTTAGGAAGACTCTGCTTCATAAGTTCAAATCTAGCCTCAGACACTTACTGTGTGACCCTGAGCAAGTCACTTAACCCTGCCTCAGTTTCCTCATCCATAAAATGAGTTGGAAAAGGAAAAGGCAAACCCCTCCAGCATTCTTTGCCAAAAAAATCTACATGAGGTCGGGAAAAGTCATACATGACTGAACAACAATTACTGAAGTGAGTTCCTTGGACCAGTGAAAAATAGAGATGTCAGTAGAGATGTATGGATGGATTTGTGAAATAATTTTTTATTCTTATGTTTTTCCCTAAAATAAGAGATAGCAACAAAGCACATGATGTCTTGTCTTTGTTCCATAGGTATCATGTGGTGAGGTATGTTGTGTTTAAAGCTATATTTCAGATTGCTTCAAGCTCCTGAAAAGGAAATTAACATTTAAGAAAGGAAGATGTTGCAGATTCATCATAACTGCAAGCATGCTTTAGCTGCCATATTTGAGGATTCTTCTTTGTGAAATATCCACTGGAGAAGTCTGACAGAGACAGGCATGGGGCACAAGAAGCTAGTGAATAGTATGAGAGTGCTAGAAAAGGGATGGCAGGACCCGGTAATAGAACAACTAGGGCAACTACATGGAAGGAGGATTTGGAAAAGAGTAGTTTATAAAATAATAGAAGAGAAAGGACTGAGGGGACAGAGTGTGGATCACAACATAATGTATTCACTTTTTTGTTTTTGTTACTTGCATTTTATCTTGTTTCTTCCCCCCCCCCCCCTTTTGATCTGATTTTTCTCGTGCAGCATGATAATTGTGGAAATATGTATAGAAGAATTACATGTTTTAACACATTTTGGATGCCTTGCCATCTAGGGGTGGGAGTGGGGGAAAGGAAGGGAGGAAAAAAATTGGAATACAGAGCTTTGCAAGGGTGAATGTTGAAAACTACCTATGCATATGTTTTGAAAATAAAAAGCTTTCATTAAAAAAATAGGAGACACGCCACCAAATAAGAGTGGGACAGGAGAAGGGCAATTAACAGAAGTAAATTTCAACCCTTTTTACTTTCAATTAGCCCTGCATCATATGGTCTCACTACTGTGTATGATTTTCTAAATAATTGCCAGCTATCCAGGAATTTTTTGTCAGTTCTTAATCATCTAATCAATATCTATTTTAAAAAAATGGAGTCATTTTCAAATGCATTCTCCTTTCTTAATCACCTAAATAAAATCATCCTTTATCATTTTCACTAAGAAATAACAATTTTCATCTTGACTTATTTATTAGCATTCTTTCTTCTGAGTTTAAAAAATAATAAACTTTATTGGAATGTGATGAATTTAAGGGAAAAAAGGAAAAAATCAGTAACCTTTTACCTTTATTAATATGTCAAAGGTAACAGCTTCTGTATTTCATCATGGTTTGACTGAAATCACTTAAGTTGTGTATCTACTTAATTTCAATGGAAGTGGGTGAAAATATGACCTTTCAGATTCTGGCATGGAACTCAATCAATCAACTTTATCATACACTGCATATAATCCATCTATGTGCATAATGAACTTGAAGGAAATCCAAAACAACAGTGCAGAAAGTGGTGTTTTAATTACTCCATTTTCATTTCATGGCCTAAAAATCAAAATGTTTATTTGCAATGTAATTTTTTAAAGAAAAAAAGAAAAAAAAAGAAAATTAAAGGAAAAGAATAATGAAATCTAACATTCTGATTATGTTAATAATGACACTCATAAGATTTATTTCTAGCTGATGGAGCCTTAGAGATCATCTCTAAATCTTTAATTTTACCAGTGATGAAACTGAATACCAAAAAAGTTGTGATTTGCCCAAAGTTGCAAATTCTAGGTAAATTCTAGGATTAGCATTCAAATTCAGGTCCTTTAGTGGGAGATGGAGAAACATCCTTGTACCATTTATTGACTTAGCTGCTATGTTGTATTTTATTTTATTTATTTTTTTAAACATTTCCAAATTATATTTTAATCTGGTTTGGCCATACTTGGGTGTCTTCTCTTGTGGCCTGAGGGATTTGGATATCTTTGCTACACCAAATCCTGTGCCAAGCAGATAAACAATGATACAAAATGTGATAACAATGCTACTTTTCTGATGAAGCTAGTTTCCATTGAACTTGTTATAAATTGTTCCCTTTACAAAGCTATATTTTAAATATATTAGGCTTAAAATAAAGCACAGGACAGTCATATTTTTAAGCAACTTTGTCTCTCTCTCTCTCTCTCTCTCTCTCTCTCTCTCTCTCTCTCTCTCTCTCTCTCTCTCTCCCTCCCTCTCTCTCTCTCTCCCTCTCTCTAAAACTTCTATTTGATTTGCTTTTCCAGGATGAATTTTCAGAAGTTTAATTTCCCTTCTTTAAGGATAGCAAAAGTTACTCCTGTCAACAGATTCAGGAGTCAACACATTTTGTGATAATGGGCCATTTTTTCCATTATCTTCTTATGATAACTGAATTAAGTTATCACTGTATTTCAAGTTTAAACACTTTGAATGCAAACAACATTATTTAGCTTATCTCAAAAAGAGAAGATCTGCCCAGATAAAGCTAGGAGGAACTGTGGAGAAGGCACTGGGCCTGAGTTCAAATATACCTGAGTTCTCAGCTATATGACTGAGTCACTTAACTTCTGTTTATCTGAGTTTCCTCCTCTATACAATGGGAATAGCACCAGCTTGCCAGGATTGTTGTGAAGAATCAATGAGATATTTATAAAGCCCTTAGCACAGTGTTTGCCACATAGCAGACATTAAATAGATATTTGTTTCCTTTTTTCTTTCTTCCCTCCCTCCTTCCTCCTCCCTCTCTTCTTTCCTTCCTTCCTTCCTTCCTTCCTTTTTCCCTTCTTCCCTTCTTCCTTTCTTCCTCAGAAGTACTAGAGATATTTTCAGAAAACAAACAAAAATATATTATGCCAAGTTTATTATCAGGATTATACTGGAAACATGGAGTCGCACCTGAAGTACTGAATAAGGAATCAGGAAACCTTAGTTCAACTACCAATTCATGCACTAACTAAATCTCTTAAAGTGTCCGTTTCCTCATCTATAAATGGGGATAATGATAATAGTACCACTTATCTTACAGGGTTATTATGAGGAAACTCCTCTGCAAACTTAAATATCTATATAAATATGAGTTATCATTATGATTACATAAAATGTTATCATGTCATAAATAGGTTTTTAATCCTGAATGCAAAGAGGGAGATCAGAGCTGGAGAATCATATTTATGATAACCATATTAGTTGAAACTGTGAACATATATGAGGATACTAGTGGAAAGACTACAGAGAGAAAAAAAAGAAGGGATCAAAATATGTTAACATAGAGAACATAGAGAAAAGAAATCAAAGTATTAGAAAAGAAAATGAAGAAGAAAGAAGGAAATTTTGTAAATGCTGAATAAATATCCACCAAGAGGGGTGTCAACAGTTTCAAACATCGACGCTAGATTAGGGAGAAGGATGGACTAAGAAATGGTCATTTGTTGGATTTGTGAACTAGGAAGTTCACTTACTTTTAAATAACTTATCATTGAAACAAAAAAAATATGGTTACAAGAGTACAACTCCCTCATTTTGAGGATAAAGGAAAGTAGCATAGGTTAAGGAACTGAAAAGAATAATTTTGATAGAAAAGAGGACTGAAACTACATTGTGAGAGGTTAGAAAGTATCAGAATAGTAGTTGTTATTGTTGAGTCATGTCTGACTCTTTATGAACCATTTGGAGTTTTCTTGGCAAAGACTCTGTGCTGACTTGCCATTTTCTTTTCCAAATCACTTTATAGATGAGAAAACTGAGACAAACAGGTTTAAGTGATTTGCTCACAGTCATACATCTGAGACTAGATCTGAACTCATGAAAATTAATCTTCCTAATTCCAGGTCCTCTATCGACTATCCCATCTTGTCTCATTAAAATACTAAAGGCAAGGAATTTAAATCTACTTTTTGTAGAAAATTGGTAAAGTAAAGAAGAAATGGTATCTTGAGTAGGTAGTGATGCCAAAATATTGCTTTTAGGACAGTAGATGTCAGCTCATGTTTCTTGGTAAAGAGAATAGCAATAATAACTATACATGTTGTAAAAGGTACAGAAGGAAGGGCCAGCCTTAGGAAGAAGAAATGGTAACTCTTACTTTACAATGTAAGACAAAAGTTTAAACAACTGGGAAAAAATAGGAGATCCATCAAATCCCAGCAATTTTGTTTCTCTGAAGAGACATTGTCAACAGTAGCTAATAGAGACATCACTTGACATCAAGAGCCATAAAGAAGGCCCTGCCTATTGTCTAGAGGAGTATTGATCAGGAGGAGGAATATTGTGTCTCTCTTTTGGAATCTTTACAAAGTGTTAAGGCATTGGAGTTGATAGAGACAATAGTTATCTGGTTTGGCATGGTTCAGTGTGATTGATATGATCTTAGAAAGAGATATTTTGGGCCAGAACTTGAAACAAGGTACTAAGTGGAACTGGTAGAACAATGCTTGTGTTCACACCTTTAGAGAGCTCATAAGTATCTAAGTACTCAATGGCGTTCACACGTTTGGGAGAGTTCAGGGCTAGTATGAAATCTGAATTCACACCTCCCTTAGGGCCAGAGAGCACTCTGGGAGATAACCCAGAATCTCTCTCCCTCCAGAAGGCGGAGTTAACCTTTGGGAGATCACATATATAGGGAGCTCTTGGAGCTTGAGTTTAATTCTTCTTGTGGGACTTAGGAGACAGAGCACTCTGGAAGAAAGCCTACAAGCCCTGTCTTTGAGGCAAGAGATTCATTGCATCTTCCAACTTGGTGCTGGCTGGAGGCTGAAGAAAGCAGAGGCAGAAGTCAAGGACAAAGCTGCAAGAGCTCAAGAAGAGAGATAGCTCTCTGAACTAACCAGGCTAATTTGGAAGGAGAAATAAACGTTTGCATTTTTACTAGCTGGCTGCGATTTTGGAGTAATTATTTATTTCAACTGAGACTAAGGCTGCCTCCAGACAACCTTCACATCTTTCCATCTGTTTTTTGCCCTCCAAATACACCATTCTCCAATTCCTGATTGAAGAAATTGAGACTAAAACAAGGAAATTATTCTCTTGGAATAGGCCTTAGATTAATACCCCATAGGTAAAAGTGAAAAAATTTTTAGTGCCAGGATTTCTACTAACTGTCGGGAAATGATACAATTAAAGATTTAAACTCACTAGGGTTTCTCTAAAGATAGAATATTCACTTTAATTTAATTTAATTCATGGGATCATTGATTTAGGGGTAGAAAGGCTATGAGAAGCAACATGATGTATGTGTCAAAAGCAATGGACTTAGGTTTTATTGCCAGTCTTACACCAGCAACACAGCTCTGGGTATTATTTAATTTTCTATGCCTCAGTTTCTTTATCTGTAAAACAGGGACAATAACATTTTACTGTTTAGCTTAGAGAAATGCTGAAGGAAGAAGTACTTTATAAAATTTACATTTCTTAGGACAGCTAGATAGTACATTGGCTAGAACATGGGTCATGGAGTCAGGAGGTGAGTTGCCTCACCCCCACCAATAAATAATAACAAATAATTCATATCAAATTGTTCCAAAAAACATTGATATTTGTTGTGAATATTTGAGGTGAATCTCCTCTTTTAGAAGGTGAAATTTGAGCTGTCCTAAAAGAGGATAGGTAAGTTATATGGGAGAAGTGAAGAAGGAGAGCATGATTGGGATGAGTGACAGCTAGTAAAAAGGCTCAAAGTTGAGAGAAGGAGGATCTTGTAGGAAGAATAATAATGAGTAGCCCAATGTCACTAGGTTGTGGACAATATGGAAAAGGACAAAATATAAGAAAACTGGAGGGGGTAAGAAGTGGCCAGCTTGCAAGAACACTTCAGATGAAAGAATATTTGATATTTAATCCCAGAAGTAATTTTAAAAAGCAATAACTGAGTTTATTCAGTAGAAATGGTTACACCTGTGATTTAGAAAGATAACAGAAGTGGGGGGAAAGGGGATTTGGTGCAAGGAAACCAATCAGAAAGCTATTGCAAAACAGAAAATCTGGGGCACTCAGGACCTGCACTAGGGTTATGTAGAAAGAATGTAATATCAAACAGAAATATGAAGACAAAAAGTAAGACTTGTCAATGGCCAAGAGTGGGGTTGAAGATGACTCTGAAGCTATAAGACTGAGGGACTAAGAACATGGATCCTCTTGACAGTAATAGCAAAGTTAGGGAAAGGAGAGGGTTTTTTTTTTTTTTTTTTTTTTTGGAGAGGGGAGGGTGAATAATCAGATTTTAAAATCAATAGATAAGAGAGGAAAGGTCATCTCAAATAGGAGGAACAACATGGAGCCATTGTGAAACTCAATTAGAAAATTTGACTAATTGAAGGAAGAAAAGTGAATTGGAGAATAATCAGAGTTAAATATGGAAATGTAATAGCCTGTTTTTGAGATTGCCCTTAAGGAAGTCTAACTACTATATGTTCTTTATCTATGATTATCTTCCAATCCATGCAAAGTTTTTATTTAGTATGTCAATTTTTTTTTTAAAAGCATTGTTTGACTTGAAAAGAATGTTATTAATGTGTTTCAACACTTTCTATGTAAAATCATATTAAATATAACTTCAGTCCAGACAATCATGTCATTATTATGTAATTATACATTATTTTAGATAATTATTTTAATATTTGCATACAAGTGGACTTTCTTCTGAATGGTAGGCAAGCCCTACCATTAATAAAGTATTTGTTTACTTCAGACTGCCAATAACAAGAGGTGGAGGACATTTATTTACTCTGATTCAACAATTATGATATTCCTTTGCTTCAGCAAGGCACTATGGTGAACATTGGGGTAAATAAGATATATATATTCTTGTCCTCAAGGAATGTTCAATTTCTTAGGATAAGACTAAGTATAAATAACAATGTTAGAAATTCTAATGTTATATTCACATAGAAGAGAATGGTACAAAGAACTGAGATAATAAAGAGAAGAGCTCAATTCCTGCTTTGGGCATCAGAGAAGATTTCATGCTTAAGATGGAGCTTCAACAGACAGAAATAAAAGTAGAAAATCATACAATCTAAATATAGCAGACAGTGGAGAGAGTACAGAACAATTGTGTGGAACAATGATTAGTCTACCATAGTACTAAGAAGGTAATTCTGGCAGCAGGGTAGAAAATATCCCTATTTTCTATGCATCAGACCCACACAATGAGTTCAGTTTTGGACATAGTCAAGTAACATAAAGATAATCACATAGAAATAGAGGACTAGAGTAAGCTGATCACTTGGAGGGCTCAGAAAAATCACACTGATGCCATAATAAGGGCTCTGAGTAGTAGTACATTTAACAATTGAATTGGTCCCAGATGGATATATCTAACCAATGAGAAGGATTAAAGAAGCATCTTCATGAAAGCAGTGAAAGGATTTTCTGATAACTCCAGTATTTTCTACTTTGAAAGGGGCAGTTAGCTCTCTGACAAGAATATCTATTATAAACATGAAACATACCATGTGAGTCTAGGACCAAACTCTACTCAGGATTAAAAGAAGCTACTTCTAGGAAGGAAAGGAGATGGAAAAAAAGTCAGTCTGTAATTTCTAGACCTAAACATACCAGAATAGAATAAAAAGTACATTCCAATAAGCATTCCTCTCCTCCATGATGAAGTAAATAGGCTAGTTCTTGAAGAAAATATGAATATGCTTTATAATAATATTTGGGGCAACCCATTGGCCATGTGGAAAAGAATTACATTTTTAAGATTCTCTATTATCTACCCACCTAATTCTCTCTGTCTCTGATTGTCTATCTGTCTCTCTCTCTGTCTGTATTTATTTCTCTGTCTCTCTCTGTTTTGTCTCTGTATGTCTCTCTCTGTGTCTCTGTCTGTCTCTATGTGTATGTCTATGTGTCTGTCTTTCTCTCTGTCTTTGTCTATCTGTCTATCCAATATAACCAAGGTAACTTTTGCTATATTGAGCTGTTGCATCATCACACTGTTGACTTGTATTGTGCTTGTGGATCTAGAAAATCCCGGATTCTTCTGAAACCCATTTCTGTCTAACCATCCACTTCTGATTTCATACATGTGAAGTCTTTTTTTCCCCAAATCAAGTGTAATAGTTTTTATTTACCCTTATTCAATTTCATTTTATTATATTTATCCCAGTTTTTGGTTGTCAAGATCATTTGAGTTTCTGACTCTGTCATCTGTTTATATTTCTTATCCCTTCAAATTTTGTGTCACCAGCAAATCTGATTAAGGTGGCATTTATACATTTACAGGAGTAATTTTTAAAAATGTTAATGGTATAGAGGTAAGCACAAAACTCAGGATTAGACTAGTGAAGTCCTGCTTCTAAGAGGTCATTTAACCAAGAACTACTTTTTTTGAGTTCAGTACTCAATCAGTCCTAAATATACATTTCTGTAAATTTTCTATGAGAATGGCATGAGAGCTCTTGTCAAATAGTTTGCTCAAATCTAGGTAATTTATCTCTATACCACATCTTTAATTTCCCATCTTATTAACACTCTTATTAAAGAAAATAAGGTTATTCTTGAATGGTTTCTTCTTGAGAGAGCCATGTTGGTTCTTTGTGATATTTGCTTCCTTTTCTATATATTCAATAACCACCTCTTTAATGATGTATTGTATACATGAACTGATGAATAGTGAAATGAATAGAATCAGAAGAACAATGTACACAGTAAGCAATATTATATGATGATCAACTGTGAATGGATGACATAGCTATTCTCAATACAATGATCCAAAACAATTCTGAAGGACTTATTATCCACTTCAGAAAAAAAAAAAAGTCATATAAATGCAGATGGAAGCATACTTTTTAAAAACATTCTTTATTATCTTTGATTTTTTTGGTCTGGTTTTATTTTGCAACATGATTAATATGAAAATGCTTTAAGCGATTACACATGTATAATTTATATATAATTGCCTGTTTTTTCAAGGAAAGGGGGAGAGGAGGAAGGAAAGTAGAGAATTACCTTTAAAATCTAATGGTAACAATGTTTTCAAGTAATTTTAAAATTAAATGAAAAATAATACATTATAGAAATTTTTTTCAAGAAAGTCTACTTGACTGGTTTACAGTCAACTAGTATAGTACCTATAGAGAGATACCAATCTCTTTCTTTGAAAAAAAAAAGAACATTTTCCTTTTTCTACCCATGATATCTTTCCTATTCTCTACAATTTTTCAAATATCATTGTGACTTGTTCAGCAATCATAGTTACCATTTCTCTCAACAGGGAACAAGTGAGGACTGAGGAGTTAGAGATAGAAAAGTACCAAAAGTCTGGTGATAAAAGGAAAGAGAGTGATAGCCTCATAACTTGAGTGTAACAGGAACAGGGGAGAGGAAATATTGGTTTGTTTGTTTTACTGGGTGGAGGAAACTTGGGTATGTTTGGAGTAGACAGGCAGTTAGAGAGGAAGAGAGAAAAGATTTGCTAGTGTCAAAAGCTATGTAGCCAATCCTTTGGAGGGTGGGATGAGTGGGGGAACAGCTCCACTCATAGCTGTCAGATTACATAGCAAGCATTGACACTTTGCCCCACCCCATTCTGATTTAGTTTAAAGTAATTTCTGTGAGGGAGTGCTATTTGCAATGAACTAACTATAAAACTGATTAATTTGGGTGGGGTATGTCTGGATCCAGGAAGTAGGGGAACAATAATATCTGTCATTAATCAAATTTAGTCAACTAACACTAATCTGAATTGACAATTTTCTGAGCTCCTTTAGGATTTTCATTTGGGAAGTGCTTGTCCAGGAGAAGAAGGGATACCAGAGAGCAAGAGCATGGAAGTTGAGTGAGATCATTACAATGGGGTATTAAGTTTCCTAGCAAGGAATCTAATCAAAATCAGAGCATGAAACCTTGAGAAGGTCTTAAGAGGTGAATGAGAATGGAATCCAAGTCATCAAGGAGAAGGGTTAACCTTCACAAGAAGAGAAGCTGATTCTTTTTTTTTTTTTTTTTTTTTTTTGAGATAGGAAAGAAGAAGGGCAAAAGTGAAAACTCTTTTTACAAGGTAGTCTCATTGGGCCCTATCAAAATAATTTTATGGAATTAAGGGTAAACTGAAATTGATCATACCTGAGATTAGAACTAAGAATTCAATTAATGGTCTTTCTAGTAATTCGCCCTTTTGAGGAGCTAAATTAAACCCTTTTAGTATTCATAATTTATTAAAATCGATCAATAAATAATTATTAACAATCCAATCTAAATGAATGAAATTATTTATTCACCTGGGTTTCCTGCAGATTAGAAGCAACAAAAAAGGATTTTTTTTTTTTCTTTCCCTGATTAATTACTCCTTTTCATTGCTCATTACATTTCTTTCCAAGGGCAAAATTGATCTCTTTGTTAAGGGAATCAAAATCATTGAAAAGTGCAACAGCAACAAATAGATTAGGATCTCTTTTGAAATAAGGCTATATTTCATTCACATATTTGAAAATAGAATCAAAAAAGATATTTTTCCAAAAAGAATATTCAAATAAATGTTATTAATAATTAAAATATCTAATCAAGAAAAAAAGTTTAAATATCATTTTAACATATTCTATCTAAATAAACAACTTGTTTAAGGTTATAAGAAATTTACTTATACTGGTATAACCCTATAACCAGGGATTGCTTAGAGAATATCAGAGCTTTCCTATCTCCTTCTGACTGGACTTGGTGAGTACTTTGAGTACTTTGATTACTTCCAGATATATGGTAGCTCAAAGCTTAAAACAAACAAACAAACAAAAAACAACCCTAGAGCTTTAGTATAAAGCAATGGATCATGGATGGTCCTCTATCTTCCCCTGAACCCCCACCTCCTACCACATAAGCATTGATGGGGAAGGACAAGATGTTGTTTCAGTTAAAAAGAGACATCTCCCAGCTTACTTTCTTCTTTTAAGTTTTGTGCTTTGATGATGGCATGTCCCTCTGTTCACTGGTGAACAAGCAGATCGCTCAAGGGAGCTTTGAAAAAGGGAGTGACAAGTTAGAAGGAAAGCAGAACATGTACCTTTCACAGAAATAGGTGGGTTATATATATATTTTTAGTCAAACAAGAGATAGAGGCAATTACAAAAGATAAAAGATAATTTTGATGGCATGAAATTGAAAAGCTTTTACAGAAATGCAATTAATATGTCTAGGATAATAAGGGAAATGGTCCAATGGGAAAAAAATAATCTTTGCACAAAATTTCTCAAATAAGGATTTTGTATCTAAGATAGGCTGACAATATATCAACATATATACATATTTCAATATAATGATATTTATATAGATGATGGAAGGAATTAAAAGAGGAAAAAAGGAAGGAAGAAAGGGAATAAAGAAGAAAGAAAAAAAATAAGGAAGAGAGGAAAGGAGACAGAGAATTAGGAAATACTTTAATATATATGAATTCCTCTCTTTCTGGGAAAAAGGCATATTTTAGCTATGTTTTCCAATGTATGTTTTCCTCCCCATACATATGCACTAGAGAAGTATGGATCCATGAAATCTTGAGGTTAAAGGAAATTTCCAATCCTAGTACCATGATGGAGGAAGGATAGGGGGAGTCACACAAATGTGGGATAAGTGGGTTAGAATCCAGTGAAGCTATCACTTCATATTCTGAATGTTACACTTCTTTAACATAATCTAATTGCCTATTATCTTTTAGAGGTTGCTATGTTTCACTACTGACTCATATTAAGGTGGCTGTGAATTTGGGAAATCTTTGAGCTAAATATTTCTAGCCTGGCTCAAAGGGTAATTACTAATTACATGTACCTTTTAGGCAGAAGCTTTGGGACATACTAATTTTAGTAAATTTGTTGATTCATAGGTTGCTAGTACTGGGAAGAACCTTAGGAGTCATTTAATACAACCCTGTTCATAAAGAAGATGAGAAAAAATGAACCCATGGGTCTCAATGAATTCCCTGAACTATTAGTGGTGGACCTGGGAAGTGAACCCAGGATCCATGGCTCCTCCTTTTTTTTTTTTTCCCCATGTAGACGCAAGATCTGCAGTCCAGAAAAGAACACTTTGCGAATCCTAGGTTTGAAATCCCTTTCCCTTTCTCTTGTATCAATTAATTAATCAGTCAAGAAATACTTATGGAATTACTTTTATATGATCAGAATTGTGTTTGATGCTATGGTGGAAATTAGATGTGTGTTGTGTATCAGGGAATTTTTTTTAAACAATAGCTTTTTATTTTCAAAATATATGCAAAGATAGTTTTCAACATTCATCCTTGCAAAATCTTGTGTTCCAAATTTTTCTTCCTTCCTTCCCCTCAAGCCCCTCCACTAGATAGCAAGTAATTCAATATATGTTAAACGTGGGCAATTCTTCTGTACATATTTCCACAATTATCATGCTGCACAAGAAAAATCAGATCAAAAAGGAAAAAAAATGAGAAAGAAAATAAAAAGCAAGCAAACAACAACAAAAAAGGTGAAAATACTATGTTGTGATCCACATTCATCCCCCACAGTTCTCTTTCTGGATGTAGATGACTCTCTCCATCACAAATCTATCGGAACTGGTCTGAATCACCTCATTGTCAAAAAGAGCCATGTCCATCAGAATTGTCACATAATTTTGCTGTTGCTGTGTACAATGTTCTCTTGGTTCTACTCACTACACTTAGCATCAGTTCATATAAGTCTCTCTGGCCTTGATCAGGGGATTTCTAATAGTTTTTAATTTTAAATTGTTGAAAACTTAAAGAGCTACATGACTGCCATCTTGTAGAAGAAAAATTCATACCTCTCAGAGTGACTAATATGACAACAAAAGGAAAATGCTGAATATTAGAGGAGATGTAGGAAATCTAGAACACTAATTCACTGTTGGTGGAATTGTGAAATGATCCAACAATTCTGGAGAGCAATTTGAAACTATGCCCAAAGGGCACAGCAGCTATCCCAAAGACATCCAAAAAAGGAGAAAGGACCTATTTGTAAAATAAATATTTATAGCAGCTATAGGTGACTAAGAATTGGAAATCAAAGGGATGCCTTCCATTAATTGGGGAATGATTAAACAAACTGTGGTATATGATTGTATGGAATATTATTGTGCTGTAAGAAATAACAAGCAGGATGATTTCAGAAAAAACTGGAGAGACTTGTATGAAGTGATACATAATGAAGTGAACAGAACCAGAACACTGTACACAGTAACATCAATATTATTTGATAAAGAACTGTGAATGACTTAGCTCTTTTCAATACAAGGAGACTGGAAATATAATGATCCAAGATAATCCCAAAGGACTGCCTCTAAAAAAATAACTGATATTGACTGAATACAGATGATGCATGCCGTTTTTCACTTTCTTTTTTTTATTTGAGTCTTCATATACAAAATGACCAATATGGAAATGTTCTAAATAATTGTACACATATTACCTATATTTGATTACCATCTAAGGAATGGTAGGGAGACAGGGATAGAATTTGAAACTCAAAACTTTACATAAAAATATTAAAACATTTTTTTAAAAAAAGGAGAAAGAATTCAGTAGGCAAATCATATAAAGCTCAGGTATGGTCAGTTCTAAATAGTGGTGTTTACTTAAATTCTCATTCTTCCTATAAATTTTTATGAAGAGTTTGGACTTTAGTCCTCCACACTCATAAATGTCCTGATCAAGCATCCTTTGTGGTGGGGTCCTCAAAATATACATCATAAAGACTGTTTGTATCATTGCTATATCTATAAGTTAAAGAATTCATATATTTTAATATTTTAACCCAATATAAATCAGAACAGAAAACTATGCTCTGGTAATAGCTCACATATTTACATGAAATTCAATGAACACTCTTTTAGAGCACAGCCCTTATGCTCTACCTTGAAAGACTTACTCAGAAGAAAAAAGATGAAACAATAAAATGGCCCTTCCTAGAGGCATCAGATATACAAAGGGCACTATTGGAAGCAATGTTCATTATCTACCATCAATAGTACTTTGAGTTGCTTCTTCTGTAGCAATGATTTATTTGGAGTAATTTATCCACATCACTACCACGTTTGCCAGACAGTAGAACACAATAAAGGTTCATCTATGGTCATGGAAATGACAGAAACCAATTGCCCCACTCTGGAACCAAGATCATCCTTCAATTTTAGGATTAAGGTGTCCACAAAAATGGACCCTAGAGTTCATCTCACTTAAGTTTATTTTTCAGAGAAGTTAAATGCATCACTAAGGGCACAGTTCTGTACTAAGGCAGACCAAAGACTGGACAAGCGTCCAAGTTTCTCTGTCCTGAATGCAAAGACAACACCAGTAGGAGTGCCTTCTGATTAACTAATTTAGCCAGACATAGTATTCATCCAGTCACAAAGTTAAATCAAGCATTAAGTACTTCCAAAACTGAGGCATTATCAAAGTTCCCAATTCTGAAAGACTACCAGGGCAAGAAACGAACAAATCTATGGTTGACCAAGAGCAAAGTCAAAAGTACATTTAGCATTCATGTGAAGGCTCTGGCTTGCACCCAAATCCAAATATTCCTGGCCAATTTATGCTATGTACTTTTCCAGATGCTGAAAAAAGAAAAAAAGAAAAAGAAAAAAAATCTTAGTTTGGTTATCATTTTCAATGGAAATCTCTCTACTCTTCTCAGAAAAGAATCAAAGCACTGGTCAAATTATACCCTAAGTAAAAATTTCCACAGGCTTTCAGCAAATACCTCTATTGGAGAATCCATTATTTTCAACTATATCAATAAATTTAATGAATATTCCTTAAGCTCTGACTACAACTAGAACTAGTTTTAATAACAATTATAGTAACACTCAAGGCTAGAGCTCTAGGAGAACTTATAGATGAAGACTCTTGCTCTACTAAAACCAGATTACATCTTAAGGTTACCAAATTGTCTCCAAGGGACCTCCTAGCTAAGAAATGGTTTTTCCTGCAGAACTTTTTCCTTATCGAGCTGCTCAGACAGTTAAAAGCTTAAGTGACCTGAACGTAGTTACAATCCAGTTTGTGTCAGGGGTAGAATTTGAACTCATGTCTTCCTAAGTTTTAAGACCACCTCTATCTACTGCAAATTCAAATGGAAATGGAGGCGACTAGCACAGATACAAGGATTCCTGAAGACCACATTACTATTTTTAAAATGCAATGTTATCTACGTTTGATTGTGTTTTCATTTATTTACTTATTTATTCAACAATTTATGTATTTATTTGTTTCCCAATACATTTTAATCTGGTTAGCAGCACTCTGGAGTGCTGCTGATGACATGCAATACCATATCATGCTACCTCTCACTTTTGATAATGCTTCCAGAATACTGGCCCAGTAAGAAAGATTGCTACCTGTCTTAATTATATTAGATTTCATCTACTTCAAATGAACCTTTATTTTTAACTAGTTATTTTACTTCTTATTAATAGTCAAGAAACATATGAATCATCTGCTCATCAAGATGAGTGGTTCTGCTCCAAAATTTAAGGAAAATAATTTGTTAATGGAACATCATATGGAGCTGATTTACTACTGGTTTTAAGCAGGGGTGTTTGCTTAAATTCTAATTTATCCTGCAAACTTTTGCGCAAAGTATACACTCCAATCCAGTGTTCTCATACACATTTTCCTAAAACACTATCTCTACTGGAGCCAGAAGATAATGTATAGTAGAGCTTGCTTGGGTCATAGATGTACCTGTAAGCTAAAGAGTTCATATGTCTAAGCAAATTGGATATCCTCCATTAATAAGCCAAGTCAACCAACTACAACTACACTCTGGGAATAACTTGTATTCTCATATGAAATGAAATTAACTCTTTTAAAGCATGAGACTCTGAACCCTGATGCCTTGAAAGGCTTCATTCACCTCACATGGTTGAACAATTTGTTTCTAGATGGCAGATGAATCACTCTGGCCTGTCACAGGATTAGACACAATAGAAGTAGATATTACCCTCATGGGTTTACTACAAAAAAAAAAAAAAATTCAGAGGTGCATATACCTATCAACTGATAAGAGCACTCCCTTAATTATGAGTTTGAGCTGTGGAATAAAGTAGTCACGTGGATGATAATGGATCCAAAGGTCTGTGGCCTGGAAGAAATTAAGCCAAACCTATTTTAAAAATCATACAAACCAGAGTAATAACAAATATTAAGAATGTAACCTATAGTATGGCACTATTAACACCAATTGATGCTCAGTGTTATCAAATAAAAAAACATTATAATCATAGCAGAAAAAAGTTATTACTTTGTGGGAGTTTAAAAATCTACAGAATTTGTTTTAATATTAGAATAAAAGATTTCTGTGCATAAATTCAGTAAAGGATAGATTTCTAGACTTAGAATAAGGATTCAATTCCAAACTCAGAAATTGCCTAACTATGTGATCCTGGGCAAGTCCCTTAATCTTTTAGGTACTCATTTTCCTCACCTCTAAAATGAAAGGGGTGGATTTGATGCTATCTAAGGTTTAGAACTTTCTAGCTTTAGAACTCTGTTATTATGGTTTTTATAAAGTAATCACTCAAGGAGAAAAAAGATAATGTATCCTGGCTAAATGTCTTTCCTGAGAATATAGATAATATATAAATGAGTAAATAACTAGTTTGAGATAGTGAGAAGGAGATTTATGCAAAGGACACAGGTTTGGAATTTAGTTTTTTTTTTCTTTCACCATTACATCTGGTGATACATGCCTGAGGATGCAAGCAATGGGCAGACACTCCTGGCAAGCCATACAGATATCGGCTCTGAGCAAGCACTACGCCTTGATTGTGTAAAGAGATGTTTCCTTTTACCTACATTTGACTTCACTCTACTAAGGGCACACTTGCCTAAACTCTATGGGTGCACTATTCTGCAAACACATAATAAGACTAATTTTGTTTTACTTATCTGAACCCTTAACTCATTTACAACTGAACTGTAAAGACATTTGGAGAAAAATGAAGTTCTGTGTTGGAAGAGAAAAAGAAGGAGGGGTGCTAAAAAGAGAATCACACTGAGTACTATTGATAAGCAAGATTGATTGCTTCAGATTTCTCTTTGTATTTACTGACAAAAGGCAGCAAGCTGTGGCATGCTAGGCTTGTTCCAGTTGAAAAATGAAAGAGAGTTGGTAGATTAACCATCTACAAAAAAGGCTTCCCAGAATACAGTATATCTTTTCACTGTCTAACGCTTCGTAGTATTTTTGACTATATTCCATCTTTAGTGAATCATGCAGTCTTCACTTCCATTTTGCTAATTATGTCATGAGTGACCCTAAATTACTTATTGCAAGTGTTTAAGAACAAAATAAAATGCTGAAGATTATAGATGACTGCTCTCAATATACAATGATACAGATTAGCCATGAACTAGGAAAAAACCATTGTCATTATCCTATAAAATGTACACTTAAAACATGGATGAGGAAAACACATACACATGCATACATACAAACAAAACTACCTTTAGAAATACTCAGTGTCACTAAATACTCATACCCTTGGAATAATGAAAGTGGGTTAAATGATCAGACATAAAACAAAACTAAAAGGCAAAACAAACTACAAAACATAGTGGCCATTTCATAACTACAATCAAGCTTGAATAATTACCAATTTTCAATGGGAAAATCATTCAAATAAATGTAACCGATGGATCATCCACATAAGGTTCAAGTCAAAGTAAACAGCCAGTCCACTTTAGAGAGTAGCTGGTGAATTGATTTAACAAGTTTAATGTGAGCATCAGTGTGGGGCTATTACTAATCGTAAGCTTTACTGATGCTATTTGTTCGCTTGGAAAAATACCGCTCTTTGGAATGAGCACATTAAGGCTAAAATTGCAGAGAAAACCCTATTACAACTTTATTGCTGGCAAATTGGAACCAAACCTTGTCTGTATATCAATTACTTAGAGTTACCACAGAGATAAATCCTTTTTTTTTGTATAGGCTCAATCTTAGAGACAGTGATGAGAAACTCCTTATTATACCCTACCAACATCACTAGGTTTTCTTAGCAATTTCAAGAAATTGTCAATTAAGTTCTTTTTATTAGGTTCCAAAAGCTGTTAAGTCAAACACAAATCTATCATAAGGCTTGTAACAGCATGTTATTTAGGCACATCTCAATGTTTCACTCTTTCATTATCCACCTACCCCAACCCAGTTCCAAAGTTCACATAAAGTAAAGGAGTTTTTGTGTCTGTTTTCTCAGGGATTCAGAGAAGTGTGGAGTAAGTGGTCAGTCACTGTAGCAGATGCACCAAGTTACTCCCATTTTTATTAAAAGTAGAGTAGGGAAATAAGAACTCTATATGTAAGCAATAGATTTGCTTCTAAACTCATTACAATGAAATGAATGTGTTTGGTGCAGTTACCCAGGATGTTAAAAGCTCCCCAAAAGCACAAACTAAACTTAAGGTTTGTCAAGTAGTCCTACAAATGTGTCCATTATTTGCTGCTGACGCTTGCTAACTGTCATGCAATTAAAAGAAAGTATCGAGTCATCCAGATGGCAATTAATGAGGAAAGCTGTACTGTACAGAGGCGAGGATTACAAGAACATGGAAGGTGCTGTCCCTCTTGCTCCCTGACCCAAGCACGGCTAAATGCTTTATACAGACAATACTGCTAGTCCCCAGGAAAAGGGAAAGAGTTAGTACCCCATGGAGGAGCAATACAATGGAGAGGCATATAGGTCAGCTTTAGAGGCAGCTGCTCGCTTGACCTTACAGGGAGACAAATGGGCTTACTAGTAAATGAAGACAAAATGGCACATAATTCTAATGAATAAATATGGCCAGATACCATTCAGTTGTCTAGCATTTAAGAAATTCCACAGCATTCATATTTCTAATGTAGATGAAAAGATTTAAAATAGGATGGATGACTAAGTATGTAAACTGAGGAAGGCTGAACTATTTCACTGGATACTTTAAAGTGATTTTAGGGTTGGCTTTCCCTTTGGGATTGGGTCTGGAAAAGAAGTTAAAACTCCCTTAAAGTAACACAGATACTGTCCCCTCTACCAAATCATGGATTCCCTAGCATTCAAACATCCTACATAACCAAATTTGTAGTTTTGAGCTGTATCATGTTGCCCTGATGCTTTCAGTTCAATCATTTATCGGCTAGGAATGGGATCTTGAGGTCAATTCACTTAGAAAGTTCATATTCAAATGCAAACCTTCCCTGAAATCCAGTATTATACTATTTCCTAACATCAGAAATCAGAGTTCAAGAGTCACATGCGAAAAAAATGTGGTAACTTTTAACCTGCAATATATCATTAAACTTCTGAAAGATCATAACATACTTTTTTTTCTTCCATCCTCCTAGATGACATGTCTATGGTTTTATTTTTTAATTAAAAAATAAAAATGGCTTTTAATCTAAAGTTAACTTCATATTTAAGCTTCCACAGTATCCTGCTTTATCCTGACAATTTGGTCACAGGCTAACGACATTTGAAGAAGAAGAAGGTCAAAGCTATCATTATGATGGTGACAACCAATCACAGTGGGAAAAAATAAGTTTTATTTATTACTCTTAATACATGAAACCTTTACTGTAGAATATAATTGCACTGTCACTACACACCAGAGATTTTTAATCCCCAATCATTTCAACATATTTTACAGTTCATTACCTTTTCAGTTAGATATTACAGGAAAGACTCTCTTGAGTCTATACAAAAGCATTAAAAAAAATCTACTATTTTTATACTCATATTTCACCCACAGAAAATAGTGAATGGAGAATTTCAAAGAGATGAAAAACTTCTGTTTTCCAATTGAACCCTGGAATGAAAATGCATACCCTGTAATCCATTTTAAGTTCCTACGTTAAAGATTGGAACATCTAAAATTATGAACTCATGAAAAGCAATAGAGACTATATAACCCTTTTTTAAGAATTTGAAATTGGTACTATGACAACCAATGCAGCAGTGTCCAGACTAAATAAGACAGACTACATATCTTCCCAATAATACACACAATACTGTAACAAATACAAAGTTATATTGCCTCCAGGAAAAGATTACCTGTTATGATTCTCATAAGTTCTAATAAGCGTCACTGTGGAAAGGTAAGCAGTTGTATCACTGTGAATTTTGTCCCGTAAAAATCTATCACTTGAGGTCATTTTTCACACATTGCAGCTCATGAGTCTTGCCATGCATGGATTGAATTTGGATTTCATAACAAAATCATGGCAATTTTGCTATGACAGAAGTTGTCTAGTTAACCAAACTACAATATGAATTTATAATTCAATTTCTACCCATTCCATAATTGGATTCTTCAGAAATTATCTTTGGGGATTTTTTTTTTTTGGATTTAAAAAAATAAATATGTAGTACTTTTAGGAAAGGACTGAGTTCTTTATATTTTGGGCAGTTCTCAAATTATACAAGGTAAGGGAAACATTAATGATGAGACTGCCAATAATCAGTCAATTAACTGGTCAGCAAACACTTAGTAAGCAAAGCCATGCTGAGACAACCTTCCTCTCTTGTCCCCACTATTTCCCTTCTCCCCCCCCCCCCAGATACTGATAAAAGGTGGCAGGAAGACACTCACTGCAGTCCAACATCTGATGGCTTCCAGTCTAAACTAATTATTCCTGCTATTTAGATTCCTGCTCACCATTTTTTTTTCTCTTTTTCTACACTGGGAGCATACAAGTTTTTCAATACCTTATAAGTTGGATATCCTGGGAAAATGTCCTGATCACTTCACACTAGTTAGGATTTGAAAATGATTTCCACAGAAACTATGTTTTATGTATCGTGTCTTGCCAAAACAAAACAAAACAAAACAAAACAGAAAAAAAAAATTCTAAACTTTATTCTATGTGATTTCTTTGTCCAAAATTTCCTCTATGATTTTTTATGTGGTTTGTCTTTCTATATGGTTTTTATGTTAAAAATTGATTGTTGGAATTTCCTTTCTCATCCATCTAGCATATTTAAGGGTAAATATTGTCTCCAAAGCTTTTCTCTTTAAGGACTTGTAAAAATGGAAGAAAACCCTGATAGATTACAGATTCAAAGTCAGGAACCCATTAAAAAACCTATGTAAGAAGATTTCTAATATGGTACAGTTAATATTGGCCACTGTCTACCTATATTATAAAAGGGTACATGCATACTTTGATCTTTGGATGGGAATGTCTTCATTTCAAAATATATTAGATCAAAGTGTATTCTTCAAATGTAGGAAGAAAGACCTTTCTGAGTATTTTAAAATACCTGAATAAAAACTATATCAAATAAGTAACATATTCTATGTCACTATTAGCTACAGCTTTATGAATATGACTGGAAGGAAAAAAAAACAGTCAGGGTCTAAATGGCTTATCTTCATGCATAAAATCACACTTAGTGCTACATTTCAGCATGAATGGGGTCATGAAAAAGGCACTGAATTTGAAGCCACAATCATTGGGTTCAAATGCCAGCTTTGCCACAGATGTGATTTTTATTGTTCTTCTCTAAGTCTAATGTTCTTCCTTTGTAAAATGATAAGTTTTGATTGGATGGTCTGTCAATAGGTCTGAGCAGGATGTCTGCTCTAATGTTTGGTAAGTGTGGGAGGCAGAAAAGAACATTAAAAGGAAAACCATAATATACTCAATGAAAAGAATTATGAAAAATATTGTTTTAAAACATGGCAACTTAATGTTTTCACCATACACTTTTGTACTGAAAAGGTCCTAAGGAAGCTTACATATAGCTAACAGAATGGTAAACCTATATCCCACTTCTTTACAACGCATCCAATAAAAACTTAGAATTAGGGACAAAGTAGTTAACCATGGAATAGCTAACCATTTCATATCTCAACTCTCTAACTCTCACATTTCAGAATCAGAGAAAAAGAAATGGAAGAAGAAAGAGCAGAAAAGTCAAAATTATTTGTCACCTTTCAGTGAGAGGGAAATTGAAGGTCCAGTTAGGGAAAAATGAGTTCAAATATATATGGGACAAAAATAAATTTGTGATTTAATTTTGATACTGTGTTATATAGAGAAAGCTTAAATTGTGACTACTTTAAAATAGAAAAAAACAAACAAACAAACATCCTCAACAGACCATAAACCACAGATTTGAACTAACTTCATTAGGAGGAGCCATGAAATTCATTCATTCAACAACACTGATGAGAATATAGATCCTTTGGATAATTAGAGTTATATCTTTGTCCCAGTCTATAAACTCTATGGGACAAGTATTACATCTTCTTCTCTTAACTTTGTATATTGCCTAACTTCTAGGAAAGGGAATTTGGATTTGAATCACTGATTTTTTTTAAAGTCTCAATCTACTTAAAATTATAACCTAGAAATGATATAGAAGAGGAAAAGTATCATAGAGATTAGATAAAGCAGTGCATTTTATTTAATAGAAAACAATGAAATTATAGATATTAATTAAATGTATGGAAGTTATTATACTAAATATTTGTAATTAAGGGAAAAAACACCCAACCCCATTGTTTGATAGTCATATCATATTAGATAAAAAACTAAACATTTCTGAAATGTAATATTCTAATCTATAAAAATAAGCATTTGAATTAGCTCTCACTTAGGTTCTGCTTATATGTCACTGATTTATACATCTCAGTCTTCTTCTATTTTCTCTTCTCCAAGGCATTGTCCTAAGTCTCTTAGCATCTTTCTCCTTCTAGAGTCATCCAAAGAGATTTTATACATTCCAAGGCCTCATTTCATATTGAATAATTCATGTATGTTTCTTGATCAGAAAGTCAAACAATTGAACTTATAGGGGCCAGAAGGCAACAGCTATTATCAATAGGTTTTTATGAAGCTCCCGATAGATTAGAAGATTACATTCCTACTTGCCTCCTGGATATTTTCTTTTTATAAAATTTATCTTTTAATGGACAATATCTTTTTTTATTCACTTTTCCTTTCATTTGAAAAAGAAAGGAAGCCATAAACCTTGTAACAAATATACATGGTCAAACAGAACAATTCCTAAACTTGACCCTTAACTTGACCAAAGAATATACTGTATTTTTCAACTGGAGTCCATTATATCTCTGTCAGGAGGTATAATGCTTCTCCATCAATTCCCCCAAGGCATGATTAGTTGTTGCATAGATGAGTGTTATTATGTATTTCAAATTTTTTTGTCTAAACAATGTTGTCACTGTATAAAATGCTCCTTTGATTCTATTCATTTTATTCTGTATCAATTCACATACATCTCCTCAGGTTTATTTGAAGCTATTGTCATCGTTCTTTCATATATCACAACACTATTCTATTAGATTCCTATACCATAATCTTTTCAACCATTCTCCAGTTTGATGTCCCTTTAATTTTAGATCATTGCTAATGTAAAAAAAAAAAAGTTGACGTAAATGTTTCTGTAATGAAAGATCATTTTTCTCTGCCTTTGATTTCTTTGAGGTAAACAACCTAAAGGTAATACCACTATTATGTCAAAAGTTATGCACATTTTATACCTTTGGGGATAGAGTTTCAGATAGTTTTCCACAATCGCTAGACCAAATTTAATCAATAATACATCAATGTACATGTTTCTTGTATCCCTTCTCCCCAAACTCCCAGTATTTTTTTCCTAGATATTTTCACTAAATATCTGCTGATTCCTCAAGTAGAAAATAATCAAAATTGGAGTCATCATTTCCCCCATCTCAACTGCCTCCCCCGAGAAAAGTTTGTCTCCTAATTTTTTTCCATCAGCAGCACCATCAATACTATGGTTGCTCAGAACTATTAATAAGATGAGTATTCCTTTGTTTTCACTCACTTCTTGAATTCCCTGCTTGCCACTTTTCCCCAAATCATCACCTCTCAGACTTGGGAGAGAGAATTAAGAATCAAATGGTTCCAATGAAAGACAATGAAATTAGTTGTCAGCTCAGCCTGCTATGGAATCCCAAAACCTTCTAACATTTTAGACTTCATTTCCGGTGAATCATCCCCTTTCCTTTCCCAACTATGACCTTACCAGCTGAGATTTGAATTGTTTCCCTCTCGCAATAATAAATCTGAGTTTCTGATACATCTTTGAATTGTAGATATGCAGACAGGTGCATACTAGGGTCAAATGGAAACAAATAATTTCTGTTTGTTTAATTGGCCTAAGAAATACCAATACCAATCCTTTATGGAGCAAACCCTGTGTTTATGGGACTTTGATTGTATCCATGACTAAGTGGGATATGGAGGTGTCTAGGCAGCATAGTAAATGAAGTACTGGAGTTGGAGTCAGAAAACTGACTGAGCCTAAGTTCAAATCTTTTTTCAATCACTTACTATAAATGTGACTCTGACTAAATCATTTAACTTTTCAGGGTCAGTTTCTTTATCAGTAAAATAGGGATAATTATACCTACCTGACTAAACTGTGATGATGTATCAAAAGATAATAATGTATGTAAAATTCTGTGTAAAATGTATATATATATATTACTGTTATTTTTATAATTATCATTTTATTATGATATAAAATAGCATGGTTTTTAGCCTTAAATGTACTCTATAGAAAATATACTCAATGGGAAAACAGATAAATTCAAGTAATTCAAGTATCAACATAATTATTGACAAACCAGGGAAGGGCTTCTAAGTTTATATGAGTAGATCCATATTAGACTGGTTTATTACACATAGGTTCCTAATTTTTCTCCTTTTCAATTCATTTTTTCACAACTTCAAAAGTAATGTTCCTAGTTGTATGGAGAAGATGATGTTATCCTCTTCTCAAATGCCTTCAGTGACTAAACAGTGTCTGATAAAATAGATTCTCTATTCAGCCATTCAAGATTCTCCAGAATTTGGTTCCAACATAGTTCTCCAATCTTATTTCATGACATTTCCCTTCATATACTCTAGGTGCCATACAAAGAGAGCTTTTCCATGGGTCTCCAGTTTGACTTTCTTGCTACTAGCTTCATGCTTCTGACTACATTGTCAATGTGTCTGGAATATTTATCTCTGCCTTCTCATTGTCCAAGGTCCATCTAAGAAACTACCTTCATTCACCACTTCTCCTAATCTCTTCATCATGGAATCTCTTTGTTTGACCTCTCCTATACTATTAGTTTCTAATTTTTAAAAATAATTTTTATTATCTTAATTTGATAAGATACTCAAAAAGAAAGATTCTCTCATAATTCATCTAGTTTTCCAGGAACTAGCACAGTTCTTTGTATAGAGTTGGCAATCAATAAATGCTTATTGCATTGAAGTGAGATAAAAATCAAAAGACATAAAAAATATTTAAACCTAAATTCCTGAAAGAAGTGTCATGTGGTCTGAATATTTTAAATAGCTTTGATGCATCAGAATGTGTCTCCTCTCTTTGCTTACCTTTCTAAATCTTTAGCTTACTTCAGCTAGGGCTCCTGAAAAGGCTAAGAATGACAAATGATTCACTAAGCTCATTTCTGTTTTTATAAGCAATCTTTGCAGACTCAGACACCACAATATATTTTCCACCTGAATTGTGGAAAGAACCATCATTAGGAATTTTATTACAAATGGGCACTTGCACTCTACCTCTGGGAGAAAAGAAGGCAGGTGGTCATTCAAAATTTTTAGATTCCAAAAGTCTCCTCCCTTTATTGTGAAAATCTTTTGCTAGATTTGTTGTTAGCATGTACAATTTAATTAATCTTGGTTTGGGGAGGAAATAAAGCAATGTGATATGATAGAAAGGACACTGACTCATGAGTCAGTATTCACATCCCAATCTGATGCTTAGTATCTCAATGATGCTTGGCAAGTCCCTCAAACAGTCTGGACTTAAGTTTCCTCATCTGTAAAAATAACATAGTTGGATTTTATGGCTTCCAAGGCCTATGCTTCTTCTATTGTTTTATTATTTTCTTATTCAAAATCACTTCCCCTCCATGTCAAAAAAAAAGAAAAAGAAAAAGAGAATGCTTATTTTCCCCTCCTCATTTCAATATGTTAGGTGAATATGGAGTTCATTCATTCATAAAAAGTGGTGATTAAAAGAACACTTGAAGACAACAGGATGACCAGAACACAATCAAGGTTGACTTTGACATCAAGAGTAGATTCATTTGAAAAAAAATCTCTTGAAAAAGCCCTGAAGTGTTTTGTCACAGAAATTCCTAGCTGCAATGGCTGACAAATGGAGAAGTAAGTTTATCACTTATTATTTAAAACATGAAACTATTTTCATGTTGCATAAATATGCATGTCTAGAACCTTGTTTAAGGAAACTATTCACCATGCAAAGTTTTAAATGCACAGTATCAAAGAATAATTTTTGACATTTTGATTCATACATGCTTATAAAGCTCCAAGACAACATGGTTTAATTATAAAACATATTTCTACTGCCTTAGTCATGCCAATTAAATTTGATTGGATACTTTCTTTATTCAACAAGCCCCTTTCATGTCATTTTAATTTACTGTCAAAGCAGCCTGAATATTGGAAACTAAATTATTTACTACAGCCCATAAGCCAATAATGTTCCATTTGTCTCGTACAGAGGGAGACTAGACTAACAAGATTATTAAGGACATTACTTGTAATAGCGAATGTCCTTCACTTTATTTGAGCTTCATGCTGTGCTTTCAGAGATCATACTTCAAAAGAGCTCCATTTCATTCCGTCACAGAACCTCTGATATAAATTATTCTTTACTTGCTTTGTAATATTCTGATCATAGAGAAAGTGGACCCAATATTGTCAGGCAGAAATAGAAGCTCTCACTCTTCTAAGGCCGCTACACATCGCTTATTTGTGTTCAACATCTTTGATGCACTCCCTTGTGCCAATACTGCAAAACAGGGAGAAATCAGCTAAATTTATCATGCGGTGATAACATCTCACATATTAAATTCACAAAAGCATTGGGTTTGCATTGCCCTGAATGCAAACATGTTTCTGAAATCATAGGATGGATCACTAAATCAATCTTCTGAATTTTCAGAAAGCCATAGAGAGAGTTCCTTAGACATGATACATCTGGACAAATGCTTGAGACAGAATCCCATGTCACAAAATCCTGAAAAACAAACTGGAAGATTCTGAGTGGGCTACACTGTTCACTAGCTAGGATATAGAAAACAAAGAATAATAAATTATAATCTGCTAGTTGTCCAAGGAATACTACAGAGGTTACTCTCATGCTCCAGTTTATTTAACATCTTCATTAATGATCTGATAGGAAAGGAAACTCATCAATTGCATTCCCAAATGACAATTAATTGGGAAGTATAAATATTCCTAAATGACCAAAAAAAAACAACACAAAACAAAACAAAATGAAAATTTGGAGGTTCATCACCATAAGGTTGGTCACCAGGCAATGATTTCTTTTTCGCTCCAGAACCACATAAAACCCAATAATTTCAATAGAAAACATTTTCTAGTAAAAATTATAGAAAGTAGATATAACAGTGGAATTGGTATCAAAGGACTTGGGTTCAAATCCTTTCTCAGCCATTTCCTACCTCTGTGATCATGCATAAGTCACTTTATTTCTTGATACCTTGTATTTCTCTGTAAACGAGGCATTTAGACCAGATATCCTCAAAGGTCCCTTCAGATTTTAGATCCTATGATTTTCCAGTGTCTGATCATTTTATGGATTTGGCTTCTTGAGTCAGTGAAACAGGTGGGGAAAGCATTGTATCAATGCTTTCAGAACTCAGAACTGCTGTTTACTACTTTTGTGACCCTGAGACCTTGGAAAGTCAATTCATCTCCATTCTTTCATTTGCACAATTAAAGAATTGAATGAGGGTCTTTAAGGTATCTACCAGTTCTAATTTATGATCCAATGAAAAAGACCAGAGATTTACATTAGATGATTCAATGGTTTTTTATGTTTTTTGTTTTTCTGGACCTGTGATTATATTAGCATGGAGATTTTCCTTATGAAAACTCCCCTCATGGATGTAGACTGCCGGCCTTAGAGAATTTCCTGAGTAATAGGGAATTGAAATCACTTGGGGGGAAAAATGTTATGGTAAAAAGGTAGCTGGTGTGAAGTCTAAGAACTTGGGCCCAAAAGCTGGCACTGCTTCATATTGCCTGTGTGATGTTGGTCAAATCATCACATCTTTCTTGGCTTCAGTCTTATTTGCAAGAGGAAGTTTGTTTTGATTTGTTTTCTAGATGATGTCCATAAGATTCTTCAAAAAAAGACAAGACTTGAATCCATGTCTTTCTTACTCAAATTACTCTCCCAATTCATTACACCACGCTGCCTCATATATGTTTATGTTTATATCTATATCTATATTCATCTATCTAGCTATCTATACATATATACATATAACACATGCACAATTATAACAGTACATTAAGATTACCACATCATTTCATATTTCATTTTCATGGTAATTAATTTAAAGGAAATTTTCTTCAATAATCTAATATAAGCTGTTTGGGGGGGCTCTCTCAATCATTAAACAGTCAACCATCTCTTGCTAAATAAAGGTAAGTTTCCTTAACTACCCCCTTTAGAATTCTAAGCATGTTATATTAGCTAAAAGCAAAACATTTGCTCACAGGATTTCCTAGATCCTATTTATTGTGCTGTTTAATACAATTTTTAAAAATCTCTTTTTAAGCATACAGAAGTAAATTCTTGTAGAGGAAGACATATCTTCTAAGCTAAAGGGTTCAATTTTGATGGAGGAGAGCACAAGGTGACACTTTAGTACAATGGATCAGATTCACTCAATAATGGGCAAATATCTCAAGGCAAATGTAGCTATAATGTTTATGTTAAAAACAATAGGTTATGACAGCAGTCAGATGCTTCATATCCCTCAAGTGTTGAAAATAAATTGTTTCTTTTTTGCACATAAGAGATAGAAACTACCAAGATGAAACATGACAGAAAATGCATAGGAAATCATTTTTGTAAGCAAACCTTGATGAAAATGATCTTGTACTTTATAACTTCTTGGTTTCTTAATGAGTTAAACTGCATTCTATCTACTGCTCTACCTGGCTGCCTTGATGTTACCCATATGATTATAGACTGAAGTTGGAAGAAACCTTAACATCCAACATATGCAACCTGTTCATTTGCCAGGTGAGAAAACTGAGGAAGAGAGAGGTTAAGAGATTTGCATCTGAAGAAGGATTTGAACACCTCTTTTTTTTTTTGGCTGAGGCAATCGGGATTAAGTGACTTGCCCAGGGTCACACAGCTAGGCAGTGTTAAGTGTCTGAGGCCAGATTTGAACTCAGGTCCTCATGACTTCATTCTAGTGCTCTATCCACTGCACCAACTGGCTGCCTGAACTCATCTTTTAAACTCAAAAATGTATTCATTAGACTAAGAAAGACAATTATTAGCCAGTAGTAGATATAGCAAGAGTTTTTCTATAATCACAGATTCCCTTGAAAATTGCAACTAAAGAGAGTTGACATGAGGCAAAGCATATACAATTTATTTTAGGACTCCTTTTTATTTTCTTTTGGCCTGTCCTAATCCTTTTCAGTTCTTGGCCATGAATTTGTTTTAATGACTGACAAAACCTAGCATGTCAAGGACATCTTATGAGCAACACTGATTTGTAACAATTCTTACTTCTTCCCTTATACAAAGTTTCCACATTTTACCCATAGTTGTGTATGTATTAGTTACAGCTGACTAAATTACCAGACATTACACATGAAGCAAGACTTTCCATATTCATTTTCTATGTCATTCTGTGATTTATTCCTCCATTATTAGACCATTTGCCTCTGTAAAAGAACTAATTACTAACTTCACTAACACAAATGGGAAGAACTAACTCATCACACTGCCCCACTAGGTAAAAGTTACAAGAAGAATTTCATTACAGCCATGATTCAATTATACTTAAGTTTAATTTCGGTAATATATGTCTACAGATAGTATAATCTTTTGTCATTTTAATTTCTTAAGGCTTTCAAAATAACATGCAGCTGAAAATTAAATAAAACTTAATATATTGGAGGTCATTTGGACTCCTGTAGTTTTAAAATGTATAGTATTAGTTTTTTACTCTATCTCAATAAGGATTAATTCTACTAATTTCTGATATCTTCAGTTTAAAATTCATCCCTTAAAAGAAAAAAACATGTTCAAAAGATGTCTGTCTACATTAGATATTTGTATGTGAGTTGTATGTATGTATGTATGTATTTGTGAGAAAAGAAGACCAGTGTTGGCCATCTAACTGTCAATGCATTAAGAAATATTCTTGATTTTTTAAGACTATCTTTTAAAGTCATTAAATCATTTGCCATTTGTATGCATATAATATTAATTCATTATTTCTGCATTCCGTTTTGGATATTATGCAGTTGAACACCTACATTTATATTATTAAAACTATTCTGGGTCTTTCGGGTAGCACACCTAAGATCTCTATAACTTGATATGAATTAGAGTCACATCTTTTTTAGTGCCAAGCTGAGCCTGGACAAAGGTTTGCCTTATGGATTTCTAGTTTATATATCATATACCTTGGTATAACATGGTGTTTCATTGTATGAACTGATCAATGTTCTAATTCTTTTGATATTTCATTTTTAGAAATGTGCAAGGAATTCATAAAGCTAAATTCTCTCACCATGCAATGCTAGGTATTTATACCACATGTTCTTTGGCCAAATATATATATATATATATATATGAAACTGAGGATTTATATAGATGTACAATATAGATATGCATCTCCATGTGCTTTTAAAACCTTATGCAAAAATGATAAGAGCACATATACACGCTGCATTCAAATATATTACTACATATATCTCTACATAAATACTTATGCATAAAGTTCTAAAAATAAAATTGTAAGATACTGAATGAATAACATTTCAGTACAGAAAAATATGTCTATGCAAATACAGAGAGATGTATGTATATATGTGTATTTTTCTGATTGAACTTTATATACTACCCTCCATTTTGACTGAAACAGTAAAATAACTAGCATGTTTCCTCTGTGAAGCCGAAAGCAATTTCCTTTTCTAATTTTAGTTATGCAAAGCCTATGGGCATCATCAGCATTTAGTAATTAGTTTTATAATTACTGCTGTTTTGCTCACTGTCATTCAATTTTTCTTACAACATGGTCTGGGATTGAAACATCCCACATCCACAGCTGTGTAAATTGCTATCCATTTATAAAGCAAAAAAAAAAAAGTAACATTCCACATACATCATTATTCAGTCAAGAATGTGTTGCTGGTACTTAGGTGATGCCTTGAGTACATAAGCTTGCCCACTAAAATGCCAAGAAGATGTAACATTAAAATGTTTAGGAATTAGAATATAACAATACAAGATGAAAAAAGCCCTAGCAGAGTGACAATAGGTTCACACCACACTATCCTGGAATCTCATAGATATAAAAATATATATATCAGAATCAAGGTTAGAGGAAAATCCATATAAAATAACAAGGATGGTGCTTTATTTACATAGATAAATAGTTTTCTAGTGGAAAAAAATATGAACATCATCTGTGTAAGCCTGATGCTCATTCTGTGATTTTCCTGTGCTGTACACATGGGGTTCTTTGACTTCATTCAGTCTATACTACCCATGCTCTGCGGGGGAGACAGTCTCATGCTTACTAGCTGGCATGCTTGAATAAATGCAGAGCTTTCTGTTCCCAAGTACTGTATATTTTCACATAATGATATTAACTGTCACCTATTATTCAACTAATATGCATTTATCAAGTGTTTACTATGTGTATGGAAGTAACTGTGTAATATAATCTTTTTCTCGTTTTATTCTTTAGAAAACACAAACAACAAAACAAACATTTTAGTGCATGGCATACTGTCCCCCAAAAAATTCTCCTGGAAAATTCACTAACCCAAATCACTACTCAAATACCTTAATTTCATTAGTGCAATCAACTTTTAATAACAAAAGATTATTTTTATCACTTGTAGAAGCAGATAACAACCAAGTGATCTAATTTTATAATAGGTAGTGCATAGGTAATAATAGGTTTGAGATTAGCTGGGCCTGGAATCAGAAAGACTCATCTTCCTGAGTTCAAATCTGTTTTCAATTTCTTACTAGTTATGTGTCCCTGGGCAAAACTCCCTTAACTCTGTTGGCCTCAGTTTCCCCATCTGTAAAATGAGCTAGAGAAAGAAATGGTAAACTACTTTAGTACCTTTGCCAAGAAAATCACAAATGGAAAGGTCACAAAGAATCTGAAACAACTAAACTACAGTAATAATTTCATTGTTGATTATTCATTATGAAGCTAAAAGATGAATCTTGAATTTATATAGGCCTCGCCTTTATCCTTCCAAAGCCCTTAAAGAATATCCTTTGTGTTTTATCTGCTTAGTTCTTTTATTAATAGGCAAAGGTGACCACTATTGCTACTTGACAAATGAAAAAAAACCTAAAGCAAGTTGCAAATTTAAGATCAGTAAGTTGGTGGTTGAATCAATGAGAACAATGAATGATCCCTAAGTAGAAAAAACAAAACCAAAATAAAACACATACCTATGAATCAGGTGACCAGGTTTGTTTATTTGCTTATTTTTTGGATCTGTCACTAACTTAGACTAACTTACACAAGTCACCTCCAACTCTTTGGATGAAGGCTTTTTCATCTCTCGAATGGATCATCCAATTTATCTTAGCTTAGAGGGATATTCTGAGAATAAAATTAGAAGAATTTTAAAAGTCCTCTGAATAAGAGTTCTTTCTGTTTCAGTACTTATTAGGAGAGTTCCAGGGCTCATTTGATGGAACCTCAACTGTGTCACCAACTGTGTCCAATTTTACTCTTGGCTTAAAGTGATAAGTAACTTAAATAAATCTGATTTAATTAATCTTATATGATGTCTTCATTTTTTAAGTTAATATATATCTATCTATATTGTGCATAAGAGCTAAAGTAGCAGAAAAAGCATTTATTGGTTCACTGAGAAGACTTATACAAAAAGAGTTAAAATGAAGGTTGGCCTTCATGTCAGGAAATCTTAAGGAACTAAAGAAATGCACTCATTCTCCACTATGTTAGATGATTCTCTCCCCTCTAGTTACAAACTGTGAGTACTTGGAATACTCAAAGAACTGAATAGTTTGATTTAAAACTTACAAAAAGAGATAAACAGATAATAGATGAAAAAGAAGTAGGAAGTAACCACCAAAGAAAATTGTTACTATGTGACTGACAAAGATGGAAAGGAGGGAGAACAAGAAGAAAGAAGAGAGTAAAGAGAGGAGAGAATCTGGGGAATAGAGCAAATTGGATAAAAAGACAAGTTCATTCTTCTAAGACCATCCCTAATGCAGAGACAAGACTATTTTTTTGGATGATATTGGATCCTTATTTTGAAATAAATAATGAATATCCTTGGACCTATTATCTTTTTTCTCTTAATTATTTTCTAATTATCTCCCGCATCTGAAACTCCCATATGTATTTTATATTCCTCAGGGATGAAACTCTCCCATTTACTTCCCTATCGCCCAGAACAGCTGAGTAGAAAGCTAGAAATATAGAAAGGAAGGAATATTTTTAGTGACTTTGAATTGAATAGGAGGCAAATCAGGATTGTCTTTTGTCTCAAAGACTTCAACAGGAGATTCAGGGTATAGGTGACTATCAGGTGCACAGTGAGAGTTGAGGTGAAACAGAATGTGCAGGAATGACATTCACCTTTGGAGTGCTGTAATTTCATTCCATTAATTTTTTAACAATTAGAGACCCTTTTGAATGCCCTCTACTCTGTTCTCTTTCAAAAGGGACTAAGAGTAACAGTGGCAGTGGAAAGTGAGGAAATAGGAGAAAGGAAACTTAAACTGCTTCTACTCTGTTTTTTTTTTTTTTTCCTTCTTTCTCCCCACTTTCAGTTCTAAGGTGGACTATAACATACATGCTATCTAGTCCATTATCTTATTAAAAAAATAACGATAAAATAATTATTCTTCCAGAACTATGTCAATAAGAAGGAAAATATGCCATTTTTCTTCCATTTACCCTATGGAAATTTCTGCTTCTTATAAATGTTATTAAATCTAATTGAAATATTCAGTTAACTCAGTAACCTTACAAGTGGCAGTAATACCAGTTGACAGCCTAGAATTCTTCACAAAATCTAGTCAATGTGACTAAATTTTCAGCTGTGTATGTCTTTTTTTGTTATTGTTCCTCAGGTAGATCAAAGCTCTCTCTCTTTCTCTCTCTCTCTCTCTCTCTCTCTTTCTCTCTCTCTCTCTCTCTCTCTCTCTCTCTCTCTCTCTCTGTGTGTGTGTGTGTGTGTGTGTGTGTGTGTGTGTGATTCAATATAAACTAATGTTCTTTGCCCTCTAGGAATTTGCGGTCCAATAGGGAAGATACAATTCACATACAAATATTTACAACATAAGGCAGTATATGATGAATGCCACCTGAGTCATAAAAACTATGCCTAGAATGAGATATTTGAAAATCACTACCCTTGTGTATTACTGAATGGTGGCTTTCAGCCTTTATTTGAACAAATACATTTTGACATACTACAAAATAAATACATACTTGATAAAAAGAATAAAGCTTTCTCGTATTAACTGTTATGTGGATTTATATAAAATAAGTTACATTAAAAATTTTCCTTATTGAATCCCATCACAACTCACCCTTGGTATATTTCACCTTAGCTGTCTGCCTACCACCCCAATCCTGTAGCATGATAGCTGTAGAAGTGGAAAGAACCTCAGAAGTCTCTCATTTACAGATGAAAAAGCAGAAATCCATGTAGTTTTAAGGGAGGACTTTTATTAAATGTCAGAGTTGGGGTTTAAATATTGGGTCACTTCATTTTCTACTATCTTAGCTCTTCAATACATAAGCATTGTTATATAAATCTGGAAGAAGACATCTCTTACAATAGGCTTCATTACAGAGAAAGCTTAATGAGAAAAAAATGGTATTGAAATTGGACTTTAACACATAGGCATGTAAATGGCAATAGAATGGAATGCATTTCTTAAATTTCTTTTTTCCCAATTTTGTGACATTTTTATTTAAATTTTTGAGTTCCAAATTCAATTCCTTCCTCTCTCCCTTCTCCCTTCTCCCTAAATGGTAAGTAATCAGATAAACATCGGCAATTATGTAAATCTTTCCATATTAGTCATTTTGTATAAGGAGACAAAAATGAGAGAAAGTGAAAAATATAGCTTCTGTATGTGTTTAATATCAGCTCTATCTCTGGACTGGATAATATTTTTCATCATTAGTTCTTTGAGATGGCCTAGGATCATTATCTTGCTGAAAATAGCTAAGTCATTCACAATTCTTCATTAATTATTTTTGCTGTTACTTTGTACAATGTTCTCCTGATTCTGTTCACTTCACAATGGATCAGTTCATATAAGTCTTATCAGATTTTTCTGAAATCATTCTGCTTATCATTTCTCATATAATATTCTATTACAATCATATGTCTAGCTATTCCCCAATTGATGGGCATCCCTTTGATTTCCAATTTTTAACCATCACAAAAAGAGCTGCTACAAATATTTTTGTACAAATAGGTACTTTTCTCTTTTTTTTTTTTTTTTGACGTCTTTGCAATATAGACCTAGCAGTGGTATTGTGGATAAAAGGGTATGTGCAGTTTTATACTCCTTTAGTCATAGTTGGAATACATTTTAATGTAAATAACTGTATGAGCAAAAATCTGGAGACAAGAACAAATAATGCATGCTTCAGAAACAGCAAGTAGATCATTTGGGGCAGAGTGTAAAGTTTATGTTGAAGAATAATGAGATCTAAGCCTGGAAACATAAGTAAGACTCAAATTGTCCAGGACTGAACATCACGGTTAGGAATGCATTTTCAGTGGTTATCCTCCATGTCTGGAATGCTGTTTCTCCTTATTTCTATCTACTGGATTTTCAGGCTTCCTATTCAGGCTCAGATAAAATACTATTTTTCTCCAGAAGCTAGGTCCTATATTATGGAGTGCCTTCCCTCTGAGATGACCTCCAAATAACTCTGTATATTATTTTATTTGTGCAGTTATTTTCCATCTTTTCTCCCCAGTTAAACTATGAGCTTTTTGAAAGTAGAGACTATTATTGACATACTTCACACATCCCAGGGTATCTAGAACATAGTAAATGCTCAATAAATGCTAAGTGTTTGAATGTAACTATTGGAAGGGCACTGAAGAATATTTCTTGTAATTATGTCTAAGGCACTACCATTAAACCCATCTACTATATTTGCGACCTCAGGTTATATGCATTTTTTTCTTGTCCTCAATGCTTATATTGAATAATATGTCCTGTCACCTTCAGCTCTGCAATATCTCTAGTACAGGTCTTCACTGCATAATTACCTGGCCTAGTATCATAGCTAGTTATTTTATCTTCCTTCTCAGTTGTCTCCAAACTATCCTTCATATAACTATTAAAATAACCTTTTTTATCTATAAAACTAGTGATATATTTCAGTTCAAATTTTTTTCAATAAATCCTTAATTATTACCAAATTAATGTGATATCATTTTTATCTGACATTCAAGCCTTCCACAATATGGTACTCTTTAATTTTGGGAGACCATGTAGAGTAGCAGGCAAGAGAACTGTCAGAAAGACTTGGGGTCAAATCCAAACCTCATTCAGTAACTATTTGTGGAACCTAATGGACAATCTCTCCTAGCTTAGTTTTTTCATCTGCACAATGGAGATAATAGTAGTATCTAAGAATTAAATGTATATAAGAATTAAAACATTTTGTGAGCAAGTAGTATTATTCATTTCTCTTTTATTACTCCCCTTTATTCACTCTGTCCTTCATCTAAAATGGATGACTCACTGCGTCTGAAGTTCTCCCAGCTTTTTACTGTTTTTACTGTTCTCCAGGACCGAACTTTTCTCTCCCTCTCTTGCATTCTCTCTCCCTCTCTTGCCTTCTCTCTCCCTCTCTCTCCCACTTTCTCCTTCTCTCTTCCTCTCCTTATTCTTCTTCTCTCTCTCCCTTTCCCTCTTCCTCCCCCTCCCTTCCTCCTCCTTCCCTGCATCTCTCTCTCTCTCTCTCTCTCTCTCTCTCTCTCTCTCTCTCTCTGTCTCTCTGTCTCTCTCTCTCTCTCTCTCTCTCTCTCTCTCTTTCTCTCTCTCTCTCACTCTCACTCTCTCTGTCTCTCTGTCTCTGTCTCTCTCTGTCTCTCTCTTTCCTCCTGTCCCCATTCCTCTCCCCCCTCTCCAAATGAAATGCTACCTCTAATATAAAGCCACCAATACTTCCTCCCAGTAAATAAAGGAAAGGCAATTCCCCCAAGGAACAGGGCTTCACAACTCCCTCAAGCACAATCAAACATTACTGTTGTCTTGAATCTGTTTTCACATCTTATTCAGAGAACAGGAGATTCACTAGATAAGGATATGTGTCTTATCAAAACATTCCTGTCTCTTCTAGTGTTCTGCACATAGTAGGTTGTTAATAAATGTCTGCTGAAGGAGCAAATGAATGCAAATACCAGATACAAAGCAGTATTTTAGAAAGATCAATCTCAGCTTCCCAATCTGCACTTGTTCACTAACCATTCAGATGCTCAAGTGTTCACTTATTCAAATCTGGCAAGCCTCATTTTCCCTCCCACACATAAGTCATGGGTAAACTCTGAAGGGTTCTTCCAGGAAGGGCTAAATAAAAGCATCACAGCGTCAGTTTCTCATCAGCAGCAGCATGATTAAACATTTATCGCGTGTTCACAGATTGCATAGCAAATCTTCATCATATATAATCTTATTTTTGCAGATTTTTAAGGGAGTATAGGGAGAGAGTAAAAAGTGGACAAGAACAAACAGAACTCACATAAATTCAGCAAATCAAATAAAGACAAACTGTGACTCAAAACTACTTCATTCATACTCTGGCTTAATTAATGCACTACACTAAGATAAGAACTGGAGATAGTGGGAGCCTAAGAAAAGAGGGAATAACAACAAGAAAGGTGGAGTAGAGGGAGGAAAGAAGTTGTTCCTCAGCAGAGACATTAAGATAAAGATGAATAGTAGGGGCTTCTACAAAGGTAATATAAGTTTAACCTGTATCTTTTTGGAATTTATGAGAGTATTTGCAAACTGTACTTAATATCAGAGATGTTATCCACAATTCCATTTGCACTGCCAATAGACAATAATTAATATAGTAGGTAAATTATTTTAATTACATTTTGGTCTATCTTATATCTTAAGATTTTTACTCTCCTGTGTATTCTAAGTCCTTCCTTAGGCATTTTAAGTCAGATACCAAGCCTCTTCTAATCATCAGAAGGATTTAGAAGTGTAGAAAAAAGTCTTTTCTAGTGTTCATAAGAAATCCCATAGTTTAGGTTGAATATTATGCAAAAAGTTGGTCGTACTTGCAGATGTGAGCATTCAAGAGCAGAATAATAAAATCTGGGGACCCTGATGGGGCTTTGAAATTTACTGAAAGTTGCCATTCACATGTGTGAATGACAAGAATTAAATGGAATGGTGGAGACTTAATAAATGATTTCTTTGGATAAGAACAGGATATATCAATAAGTTGACAACCTGTGCCAAATATTTTTTGATCAGTCCCTCAATTTATTTCACAGTTGTATTACTGTTCCCTCTTATTTTTAACCAGAGTGGAAATGAAATCATATGCAAAGGCAAAAAGAGATAACAATGTGCACTTTTTAAAAAATTGTTAAATTATTAAAGATTTTGAAGATCATGGTTAAAAAAAGATCTTTCATCACAACCACTTCTGAGTCAAATGACACATGAGATAGGTAGTACTATCTATGTTCACCATTTTACTGTTGAGAAAGATTATGAAGCTAGAAAATTATGATTTGTCTTGTGAAAAATTGAGGCAACCATTTCCAATAGACTTGTGATGGAGAGAGCCATCTGTCTGCATCCATAACCAGGACTGTAGGGACTAAATGTGGATCACAACATAATATTTTCACCTTTTATTTGTTGTTGTTCTTTGCTTGTTTTATTTTTCTTTTTTGATCTGACTCTTCTTGTGCATCATGATAAATGTGGAAATATGTTTAGAAGAATTACATATGTTTATTGGATTACTTGCTGTCTAGGAGAGGGGGTAGGGAAAGGGAAGGAGAAAACTTGTAACAAGATTTTGCAAGGGGAAATGTTGAAAACTATTTTTGCCCATATTTTGAAAATAAAAAGCTATTTTTAGCTTTAACTGAGGTAATTAGGCAGATGCAGTGTTAGGCCTAGAGGCAAGAAGAATTGAGCCTTAGCCACTTACTTGTTGTGTGACTTTAGACAAGTCACTTAACTTTTACAAATGTAAAACAGTAACTTTCTTTCAGAGTTGTTATGAGAATCAAGGAGATGTTATTTGTGAAGAGCACATGTCATGACTAGGCGCTATATAAATTCTTATTCATTCCACTGCCTTCTTTCTTGTACTAAGTGTGTGACAGAGCTGGAACTCAGATTTTCTTGATTCCAAATCTAGTACAACAATTCTAACATGTGTCTCAGGCATAATTTTGAAAAACATTAGCTTCACATTTGCTTCTCCATTCTATTAATTTATCTTGTTTTCTAATCTGATGGTAGGAAATTTGGCACCAGATGAGTATTTCAGATTCCAAAGAACATTCCTCCAAATCTGATCCTATTATCTGATGAATTCATTTATTTCTGAAATACTCAATAAAAAATATAAGATATTATGTCCAGAAACCTGTAGATCTATGCAAACAACTTGAGTGTGACTTATTTTTTTCAGCATTTACAAAGGTTCATCTCCCTTCAGGGTTTCTTTTGGCTCAGATCTCTTTCCTTTCCCATAAAGTTCTACTTTGGTAGTCCCTCATGCTATGGAATGAATCCTGAGTCCTCAAAGCATATAAGCCAGCAGAAAATGAGTTCTGGTAGGTTCAACCAGGCTAGCAAGAGATTAAGGACTGGTTTGACATAAATCATCTCAGAACCAGCTCAGCTAAGTTCAGAAAGTTTCATCACCATAAGGCTGGCCCACCAGGTGCTGAGATTTTTTTTTTCTGACTGTAGAAACTTAAGAAACCCCCTACTGAAGTACAAAAGCACTCTAGTCTACATCAATGGAAACACTTTTTTACATCATTATAATCATAAATCTATTGAAGTAAGTCCTTTTTTAACAGATTTTCTATTTCTAAATAATTCAATTTAAAAAAAAAAAAAGCATTTAACATCTGCCAGTAATAATCTTGGAACTGAGCTTATTGCTAGAAATACAAAGACAAAAAAAAGTACTAGTTCCTGCTCTCAAGAAACTTACCCACTGTATCTTAGGAATATCTATTTCTAGTCAAATTTGGGGATGACATAATAAACTGAATAGAAGCAGTTTCTACTTAGAATATGATATTCCTAATTTCTTTGATAATATAGCTTTTGACATATCCTTCAATAATTTGTTCTGACATAGACAATTATATTCCTTATTAGTACAGCATTAAATTTAATATTATATTACCACAATGGAGCTAGGAATATGATTGATAATAGATATTTTCTGCAGTGGTATAGATTCCAACCTTTCAGTGTTCCATTACTAAAGGTATCTATCTATTCATCCCTATAATTTCATCATCAAAAGTCTACCTTGTGTGCATCCTCTTGTCTCTGTACATTGTATTTATACTGTGTTGTGTTATGTTGTTATCTATCTTCCATAAAGCTTCATAGCAATGAGCATGGGGCCTTAAAGGCTCTGCCAATAATTAGTTCTTAAAACATTCAGCATTCTGGAGAAGCTTGGGGGTTCAATTCAGTCAGAAGACTCTTTCTGCCTTTTAATAATGAGTCTACCTAAGTGAAGAGAGGCTCACGAACAGTAGGCTGGCTACTTAGAAATGAAATCGTTGGCCATGATAACCCATTAATTTTAAATAAATGAAAAATGAAAGCCTGACAAGTGAGTAGCTAAGACACTTCAGGAAATGAAAGGTAGCTATTTGTAGTCACAGGACAACTCTCAGGGTCTATTAATTCCAACTATACTGTATATCAAAGGGTTAAAAATAGGAATAAATTAACATTATTGTCAATCATTACATACAGAAGAATAATTAACTCAGTATGTTTATTTATCTACTTTTGCTACTTGATTAAATGAATGATTGATGACAGGTTCCTTGTTTTCTTTTCTTTCTTTTTGTCAGTATAAATGATCAGTATGAAACTAAACGGTGGCATTAAAATGAAATCATTAGCAGCTTCAAATGAAGGCGACTTCACGCAGAAGCTTCTGTCTCCTTAGCTATTGTGGAATCTAATCAGATGCTTCTATATCTCCCAAATGGACACATAATGTAGTTAGATATACTTTATAATCAGGTGTTTTCTCCTCAATGATTTCCAATTTGCTACGTCTATAGCCGTGTTAAGAGCAGTTCATTTTTAAGAGTCTATTTAAATGAAGCCAATTTATATCCTTTTATGCTCCTAGTCTGTAGGTGAAATTTAAGAAATATATTAATGTTTCACAATACATAATTGATGGAGCCAAATTGGTAGTTTAGGAAGAAAAAAAAAGAAAAGAAACAAATCTCAAGAAATCCTTGTGGTTGATTAATTTAGAAATAAAAATCTGAAATTGATTATTTAATTAATCTGATTGGCCTAGGTTTTGTCATAATATTCTAATATTAAAAAGAGCCAAATCTGTATTAGTTCTGCATCTCTTCAAATGAGTTTTCTAAAATTAGCATGGACAAGGCCACAGCACACAATCAATGAAGAAGAAAATGTGAATTATATAAGATTTAAGTTTCCTGCCAATGTCAGCTAGTCTTTTCAGCAACTGATTTGGGAAGAAAGAACATGCCTTTTAAAAAAAATCCATTAGGCCAAAAAGTTTGTTGTCCATATTTGTATAAGATCTGCTTATAACTCAGCAAGTGCTTTCTACTGCCTTCAGGTCTACCATGTGCTATGTCACCTGTTGAATAGATTCAATGTGAAATCTTGTAAGATCTATGGGCAATCTTACCCACAGATTTCCTAGTCATTTCATTGGATTCTCTTCTGTGCACAGAGCTACTCCTGAGTTCTTTGAACACCTCCATAAAGCACAGCATCTTAAAGGTACAGTTATAATAAATAACAGAGACTACTATAAAAGAAGGTAAATATAGATTAGAAATAGAGAAAGAACAGTGCAAAAAATAATCAAGGATTGAACTGAAATCTTAGAAATTTCAAACAAGTTTACTTTATAATTATTTTTGTGGGCACAGACCAAAGGAAAAATAAGAAATGATGATTTTATTTAAATGAAGGGATTTAATAATTTAATTTGATTATAAAAAAAAACCCTGCTGTAGTCTTTCCTTAGACCACATTTCAGAATACTGAGTCTGGTTAGGAAGGATTTGATGAACTAGAAGACTGTCAGAAGACTGAGATCAAGATGCTAAAAGGCCCTAAAGAAAAATTTTAGTTGTCAGAGGATGGTAGTGATGGTAAACAGCTATCTTCAAGTCTATATTGGCCTAATCACAAAGAAGAAGAAGAGATTTGTTTTGCTTGGACCAGAAAAAAGAAGGAGAAATGGGAGAAAATGGGTAATTTAGTCTAGATGAAAGAAAAAGCAATCCTAACATTATGGAATAAGTTGCCTTGAGTGATAGTAACTTTCCCTCCAATAGTGATTTTAAAGTAAAGCACAGACGACCACCTGTCATATATATTTTGCTGAGACAATTGGGGTTAAGTGAACTGCCCAGAGTCACACAGCTAAGAAGTGTTGAGTGTCTGAGGCCAAATTTGAACTCAGGTCCTCCTGACTTCAGGGATGATACTCTATCCACTACACCAACTAGCTGCCCTTGACAGAAATATTTTTTTTGAAAAATTGTTATTTAAGTATGGGTTGTACTAGACAGTCTAAAGTCTCATCAAATCCTAAGATTGCAAATTTTGTGGAAAAGAAAGCTATCCCACAGAAACAGGTTAGAAGGGCTAGAATGAAAGAAAGAAAAAATAAAGCAAAACAAAACAGAAGACTGAGTTAAACTGTCAAGGTGGAGATTAGGAATTCTATCAATCGTTAATTGGTTATATGACACTGAGTAAGTCATAACTTAACATAACATAACAAAGTCATAAACTTTATGAATTTGCTCCAATGCTATTGAAAAGTATGTAAGTATCAATTTGAAAAAAATGCAAATATTTATTGACATTCTTTTTTTGTTCAAGGCTTTGTGTTAATTTCTAAAAAATCTGAGACAGGCTTTTCTCTCAAGAAACTTGCAATTAAATAGGAAGAAAAAGAAATACAGAAATAATTGTAAAATGAGAGATGTAAAGGCATTGGAGGTACTGGAAAAGTAAATATGATTTTTCACCAAGAGGAGAGGGAAAAGAATCAGCCAAACATGTTACAGAAGAAGTAGTATCTGCAATGATTCTTGAAGGAAGAGGTCATGGGGGAAACATTCAACAAGTGCAGATGGTAATTGTAATTGAGAGTCCATCCTAAGATTAGGATGAATCTGAGCAAAGACAGAGAGATCAGAAAAGACAGGATAAGGACAAAAAGATGATTGTTTTGACTTGAACCTACCATACAGTAACAGAGTAAAAGAAGCAAGACTTGATGGGTGCATTGGAATTATGTAGAGCCTTGAACACCATAAATCAAGTCTATACTTTTTGTGGCAAGCAAAGTGAAATTCTTGAAGTTTTCAAAAGAAATTTTCTTTTTTTTCAAATTATGATTATCAAGTAACTTTTTGAAAAATGTCACTGTAGCAAGAAATCATGAGTCTTTCTCTGCGTGTTAATATTTAAGATAATTACAAAGTAAAACATAAGATCATAGATTTAAAAATGGATGGAATCTCTGAGGCTCTCTATTCAAACTCCTTATTTTATGGATGAGGATAATAAATAAAGCCAGAAGAATGGTGTACCTTTTCAAGATTAGTGGGAAAGTAAGTGGGAAGTAAGGAGCCAAGTCTTCTGACTCCCAAGTCAGTACTGACGCAGTGATGGGTGATTCTTAGTCAACCATATCTTCTTTATCAGTATTTCTCAAGAGCAGAATTATACATACTCTAAAACAGCTAGCTAAGGTTGTGTTGTAGTTTGTGAACATGAAGTGGAATCGTCTTTTTTTGTTACATGAATTAACTCATATGATTAAGTGATTTCCTTTATCATTAGGCATTCCTAATTAGTTATAAGCTAACTAGCTCCAGCCACCTACAATGAGATGGATGAAATAGATACTTCACTATAGATATTAGATCAAATACTGTAATAGATTAGTAGATAGCTCATGCCCATCTGTCTCAAGGAATTAGTAATGTGTGGGATGCAAATTGTCATCTAACACTAAAAAAAAAAATATTCACCATATGGAATACTTTGCCTCTTCATCTCTGCTTTCAGGCTGCCTTCAGGTCCAAAATAAAATCTTACCTTCTACAAGGAGGCTTTTTCTTAATCTTTCTTAATTCTAAAACCTTTGCACCATTACCTCCTATTTATCTTATAACTAAATTGTCTGTACATATTTGTTTGCATATCGTCTCCCCCACTAGACTGTGAGCTTCTTCAACCAGGAATTGTCTTTTGTCTTTGTATCACTAGCAACAGGCATTCAATAAATGCTTATTGACTCACTGATATGTATTATGTCTTCTGAGGAAGTGAAAGAGTTAAAAGCTAAACAAAGGCACTTGGTGGCACAGTGGATAGACAATTGAACCTGAAGCCAAAAAGAACTGTGTTAAAATTCTGTTAGATAGTATGTAACCTTGGGCAAATACATTAAAATTCTTCCAGCATTGGTTTCCTTATTTATAAAATGAATACTATCACCTTTTTTAAAAATTATCTTGTTATAGAAATGCTGATTTCATTCCACAAATTAAAAATAAAATAAAATGTAAAGATAACTTTAATCCAAGCAATGATTGATCAAGGTAACAACAACAACAACAATAATAATAGCACCTACCTACTAAGAATGTTTTGAAGAAAAAATGAAACAATATTTGTAAAGCAGTGTATAAAATTTTTTTAACTCCATATAAAGGGTATTATTAAATTTAACAGTTGTATAGAGAAGGCAATTATAGTTTATAACATTAGCACATTCTTCTTTCTAAAGGTAATATAAATGATTAAATGGATTCAATCTGGTACTCAAATATACATGATCAAATGGTAGAACTAAAATGAGACAAAGATTCAGAGATCTTCTTTCATCATATACCACAACAGTATTTCTAAATGTGTGCCTCTCATACTTCCAAATGGATTCAGGGTCTAGTAGAAACCAGTGAATCTCGGTTACATCTATCTTCCCACTGAAGATGTGAGAATAGGGACTAGATCTGATCTCATTTTTTCATATTTATATATACTCTCTATATACAAATTCCAGAAACATCATTTGGATATAAAATCATATTATGATAAATGGAGTAAGAGGAACATAGAATTCTGAGATTATCAAGTCTGGACCTTTCATTTTAAAGGTGAGGAAACCGAGACCTACAAAAGGGGAAGTTCAGTGCTCAAGGTCACAGAAGTAAATAATAACAGAGTTGAGTACTTGAACCTGAAGGTCTTCTGACTTCAAATGGTGTCTTTTTGTTGGTCTAGAAGAAGTTTCTGGGACAGTGTATACAAGAGTGTTGGGCCAGGAGTCAGGAAGACCTGAACGTAGAAACTTAGCTGTGTGACTCTGAGCAAGTCATTTAGCTTCTGTTTGCTTCAGCTTAGTAGTAACATCTCCCCCCAAAGCTGTTGTGAGACTCACATGAGATCTTATCTGTAAAAGTGCATAGTGCCCAGCACATAATAGGCACAATATAAATGCTTATTCTCTACCTCAATTAAGTACACAATAAGAGAATGAGGAGAGTTCTCTTCACCAAAATATCTTCCAAACTGAGGCTTCAAAGAGAAATCACTAATTATCGATATGGCTCTTTATAATCAACTACCTGTCTATATGCAGTCAAATCATTGATTTGCTAGAGCAAAGGTCAAAATTAACATTAAACCATAAGGAAGGACAAGGATAAGAAGACAAAACGTACAATTATTATGGACTAAACCCTACTTCCTTAAGTAAGATACTGACTCTGACAAAAAAATAGGAAATAGATAAAAGTAAAGACATTAAGACATTGACTCTGATTATGGCCACTTCTAAGAGAAGTTAAAATGATCATCACAATGAAGAGTCCAGAAGAGCCCAGAAATTATTTTATCCAGCAAATACTTGATCTCCTTGTCAGACAGAGAAATAGGACAGCCAAGGGCAAAACCAGTTTAAAGGACAAATGGAAATGTCAAAGAAGAAGATAAAGCAGCAAGGAACAACTGGACCCGATGTAATAAATATAGAAGAAATGCATGCTGGAGCTGATGCAATTTTAAAGAAAGGCAGGGCTCAGTTTTTGTACAGTAGTATGTGGAGGGCTAGATTTAGTTAGAAGAATACTGAGTTCCACTACTTAGAAAATGAATTAGATTTTTTTTAATTATTAAAGGATTTCTTTAATTTACCATTTTCCCTCATCTACTTAAAATGTATTTCAGAAAAAAAAAACCTTCTCTATTCACATATATTGCATAAAATAAGGAACTTTTCCCATTGTACAGAAAAGGATTATTCCTTTGACATGAGAGACAAATGAAAATATTTTAATTGAAAGTTATTTTTTCCATACACACTTTTTTTCAACTCTGTCAGCCTACCTTGAATACATGCAGCCATTCACTTTTAATAGGATGAGGAAATAGTTTAAAATACTTGGGGATAATTAAAATATTTTAATGACTTGTCTGTAGCAATATGGAGGGACTTAAGCTATTTTAGTACTTTACAAATCCAAATTATCAGAACAGACTATAGAGCTTTTGAGGCATCAATATAAACATGACTAAATTCTAATTTGAATTTGGCAAAAATGGTTCTAGTTTAATGAAACCTGTAATTTCATTCATTTGAATAAATTTTAAACACTTGTTGAGATATGGAAGTTTTAAATTTAAAAGCTAAAAGATAAGTTCTTTAGCATTCAAATACTAGCTATGTGACTCCTAAACAAGTCACCATCTGTCTCAGTTCCTTTATCTATAAAATAAGGATAACAATAACACTTACCTCCCAAGGTGGTGGGGAGAATAAAATAAGGTAATGTTTGTAAAGTGCTTTGTAAACATTGAAGTGCTAGATCAATGCATGCTATATTATTCCTCCTTCACTTCCTTCTCATCATCAATATTATCAAGGCTGCCCTTGACAATGGGCATTAATCTATAGTGATCATCTCTGTTCCATGCTGCTATTTGTAAACTATCTATAACTTTCACTGTAATTCTAACCTTAACCTTGACCCTTCTCTACTCAATGCTATGCCTTGACCACAGATGCTGAATCTATTGGATATCTCTTCTCTGATAAATTTATATTGAAAGCATATCATTGGTGATCAGTTATGCCTGAACAAAGAATGTAATTATAAAGATATTCATGAGAAGAATTTAAGGGAATAGCAAGAATGGGAATAAGAAAATGTGTTTAATAGTTTATGGGACCAGCCATGAAGTTAAACATTTTGGAAAAATGATGACTACAAGATTATTGGATCATAGATTTTTGAGAGATAGAATTGGTCCAAACTTCTCATTGTAAAGACAAGGAAATTGAAGTCAAGGGAGGTCAAGCAATATTATAGAATCATAGATTTAAATCTAAAAGACCGTTAAAGGTATACAGCCCAATCCTTAATTGTACAGATTAGGAAAGTGAGGACTAAGTAAATTAACTAATTTGTCCAAAGTCACTCAGGTAACAAATGTCAGAGTCAGGATAAGGAAATAGGGAAGCTGTATTCTATTATACATTTGCTGAGGCAAAAGGCAAGAGCTGCTATTTGGCAATCTTGCCTCTAAGGATCTGTTATCTACATCAAGTTCTTAATCAATTAATTGGTTGATTAATCTTCTAAATTTTAGTAGAGGAAATCTTCAATAGAACCAACCATGGCTGGTTCTATTGTGGTAATTATAGGTTATAACCCTAAAGACAGATCCCAAAATGGAACCATGAGTCTCTGAATTGACACTATTTCAGTGGAACTGCCTGGCTCCCATGTTTGTGAACTAAAGAAAATTAACATGTTTCTGATATTTCTTTCAGTACTTAAGCTCATTTTCAGAGAATGGACAGCTATAAATACAACTAAAACTCAGGATCATTAAGAGTTTATTTCCCCAGAATGCTAAAGGATAAGCAATATAGATCTCTGTGAGAGGATCAGCAAAATGGCACTTAGCTGCTTGGAACTAGGGAGGAGAATACCTCTAATATTTTTCAGGGGGTAAGACTAATGAAAATGGTGAATTTCATCATGTCACTTACTACCTTACCTCGTTTCAAAGCTGGCTATATTTTCTTTACAGGAAATAAAAATTTAGCAGGAGCATAAGCCAAAAGCTTAAAATGAATGATCAACGTATGATTCAAATGAATTTTTCTTTCATGCTGTTCTGCTTAAAAATAGCATCATAAATGCACATCTGCAAAGACCATGCAACCCCCCCCCCCCTTTCCTGAATTGTACAAATTATTAGAGTCGCTGACAAAAGATTGGTTTTTTTTGTTGTTGTTGTTTAGGGGTTGGTCTGGGCTCTCTCATTGGCAGGCTGCCATTCTCTGAGCAGTAGAAATGTTGCTTGCAGGAAGCCACATTGTACAGAACAGCTGTTCTGCTAAAACATTGAGTGAGCAACCCAAGAAATGACTGTCTTCATACGTGAAATAAAATTTCATTCCTTCTTTTTGTGCTCATTTAAATGAAAGAAAACTACATAAGACTCTTTCACCCCACCTTACTATGTCTCCTACTTTGGGCGTGTGAGCACACATGAGTCTCAGTTAATTTTTCTGATCTCTACTCTCCAATGACATGAAATTTGTATATTGAGGATCTTCCAGGGTAGCTACTGTCTGTTTGATATCACCTTTTATATATTAAGGCCTAGCTTTTAAAATATTGTATATTCAGTTTAATAAAATTCAACAAGCATTTTTGAATACTTACTATGTGCAAGGCAAACTGCAAAGTTTATGATATTTATAAACCCCCTCCCCCAAATGTCTTCAGAATTCTTTAACATGCTTTGAAGCAATATCTGCATTAAGCCCAAAATTTGGTTAATTTAATGAAAAATACCTGGCCATATTATTTGCTTGGAGTTAGTTGACCTGTCAATTCACACAAAATAGTCAATTTTGCAATAATGATAAAAACTGTTTTCATGAGATCTTTTCATGGTCTTATATTGGAAGCTACATCAAATACAGTGCACTGTCTCAAAACATCTATGATTTTCTGGAAGCCTCCCTTCACCAATATGAACCTGCCATTGACTTAGTACATAAAATCTAGGGATTTTCATCACACAAAGTGAGTTTAAGTTATTTTCCTAGGGTCACATACCTAATAATAATAAGAGATTGGATTTCTTAAATCTTAGCTCTGAACTCTATCCACAATAATTCTACTACAGAAAATATATTGGATAAAAAATCAAGATACAAGGCTTCTAGGTTCAATTTTACTATTAAATAACTAGCTCTGTGGATTTGAGCAAGTCCCTCAATTTCTCTGGGTTGCAATATCCTTATACAAAATGAGAAAGGCTTGGATTAGATATCTTTTAAGATCTATTTAAAGTTAGATTATTCTCTGACGCTATGCAATTACTAATCACTTTCCAAAGTCCAGCTAAAAAGCTACTTCCTTTATGAAGCCTTCCCTGATTTCCCCAGGCAAAATCTTCTCTACCTCTAAACCAACATAACTGTTTTATTATATTTCTCATTGAACTTTCACATTATACTATATAAGACAAATATATATATATATATATATATATATATATTTGTCTTAAGATTATCAACTTCATGAAGGCAAAGATTCAGTCTTATTTCTCTGTATTCTCCATTTTGTCATTGTAAATACTGGAGAAGTCTTAAAAATGAATTGAATTTTAAATGAAAATATACAAATTAATAGGACTTTGCACAGTGATTTAAAAGAGATCATGTATTAAAATGCATCAGATGGAAAGTTTTCATTTTATTCAATGTGGTCAAGGACTTCATTGGACATAAGAGTTTAAACAGACAAAAACCCATAGAGAGGTAGGTGTACACCAGACTATTTAGCTGCCCTCCCTAACTTGAAACCCCAAGTAGAGTGATAGCTGTTGTTGTTTTTTCCTCTGAAAATAAGAAAATGTTAGTAGTCCTTGATCTGTACTGAATAGTAAAAACGTTATTACCCTTTAAAGTGAATGTCTATGAATCTTTGTTGACTTCTCTGATGGCCTAACTCACATCATGAAGATTCTAACAGACTACATACTCGATGGGAATGTGAGTATACCACTGATTGAACTACTAAAGGTTTCCAGCAAAGGAACTTCTGTGACTGCTACAGGCAATGCAGGATGTGCAAAGCCATGCATCAAATATGCAAATTATACTGATGCTACTTTATCAAATGAGTAACTAGGAAGCTTCTGCTCAACAGGAGACACAAAACAAGGTAAACCTGCATGCATTCCTATATATATATATATATATATATATATATATATATATATATATATAAACACATAAAATATCCTTCCCTCTCTTTGATCTTACTGTCTAAATTAGACAGTTTAAGTTGGATGAATTTAATTTTTTGTCCTCAGCTAGAAGGATTGATAGCAACTTTGCTTTTTTGCAAAAATTTGCCTTAAAACTAGTAACTACTTATCAAATCTTAAAGAAAGGAAATATTTTAAAGCATTTATATGAAATCCTAAATATGTATTGAATCTATTTTCTTATTAATTCTGATATTAAAACATATATCCTCTCAATATCCAGACTGTAAAATCACATAAAAAGAACTCATGCTTTTATTTTGAAAAGAATATTAAGTCACTTCATTCCCAACTAAGAAATGTTGAATACTAATTCACTGTACTTGAACCAGAGTACCAGTATAATACTCTCCTCATCCTCTTAGTTGTTATTGTTTTTTCCCTACACTTATTATCAGACATTAATTTATCTGTGTATGTGTTGGTAGCCTTTAGCAGACTGCAGGAAGGACTGGTTTTCATTTCCATCATCATATGCCCAATGTAAGGCACAATGCCTAGATGGAGTATGGTATACAATGTTATTGTTGAATTGAACTGAATTAGTTTGGATAATTATGAGTTATTTATATGAAAACCCTAAACTTCCGAAGTATAGTTTTTGCCTCCCCTAACATTACCTTTTGCATAATGCATAATAAGAATAATTTCATGTTGGTAGAGAATTTTAAGGTTTCCAAATTAATGAAGGTGTTTTTATGAAGTTATATGTAAGGGGCAGTTGGGTAACACAGTGAATAGAGTGCCAAGCTTAGAGTTCAAATCTGGCTTCAGACACTTACTTATAAGATATGTTACCTTGGGCCAGTCACTTAACCTATTTACCTCAGTGTCTTCATGTGTAAAATGAGTTGGAGAAAGAAATGGCAAATTACTCCAGTATTTTTGCCAAGAAAACTTCAAGTGGGATCACAAAAAAAAAAAAATTGTACAAGACTGAAAAACAACAGACATTAATTAAATACAAATTATTAAGCAATACAAATAATATACAGATTCAATGAAAATTAATCTCAGAGGGGAATTAGCAGATATGGGGGTGAGGTGAGGTGGGCTGGAATGGGGGGAAACAAGAAAAACCTACTGTGGAGGTGGACTATGAGTTGATTTTTGAAAAAATCCAAAGAAGTCAGGAAAGCAAGGGAAACAGTTCCAGGTATGGGGAATGGGGAATGGGGAAATGGAAAATCATATGTGAGAAATAGTAAGTGGATCAGTATGGTTGAACCATATGGGGAATGCAGATAAATAAGTATGAGAAGACTGGAATGGTAGGAAGAGACTGGAATGTGAAGATCTTTCATTGTCAAACAAAGGATTTTATGTTTGTTTGTTTTTTCCTGGAGGTAATGAGTTATCGCTGGAAATTACTGAGTGGAGAGATGATAGGGTCAGGTCTGAGTTTCAAGTAAGTGGTTTTTGGCAGTTCCAAAGAGTAGTTTAAATGGGGGAGAGACTCTAGGTGGGCAGAACAATTAGAAAGCTAGCACAGTAGTCCCATGAGAAGTGATAAGGAACTGATCTAAGGTTGGGATTCTAACGCATGAATGGGGAGGTTAAATACAAGAGATTTCATTAAATAGAAACGCTAAGATGGAAAAAAAAGATCTGATATGTAGAGTGATAGTCAGGAGTTGAGGACATCCATCTTGTAATCATAGGTGACTAGAGGGATGATAGTAATGAGTCTGAGATGCCTACAGAACATCCAGTTCAATATGTTACAAAAGGAAATCCACCTAGCTTATTCTGCATATCTAAACTTTTTTAAGTGACTTGTCCAGGATCACAAAGCTAGTAAGGATCTGAAGCCAGATTTGAACTCAAGAAAATGAGACTTCCTGACTCAAGGCCTGCCTCTTTAACCAATGCATCTCCTCAGGATACAGAAGTTGAATTGAATTGAAATTGGGTTGCAATTTTTACCATGTAGGGGCTCACAATCATAGGAAAAATATTCAGTCAAAAATAGGATAAAGAAATAGCCATGGAATCAAAAAGATCTGCTTTAAAATCTGGCCTCAGGAAATTATTAGTTTGTGACCAGTTAAGTGTATGTCACAACCTTTGCTTGCCTCAGTTCCATTAGCTGAAAAATGTAAATAGACATTGCAACCAACCTCATATGGTTGTTGTGAAGATAAAATGAAATATTTTTAAATCACTTTGTAAACCTTAAAGTGTTAAAAATGTAGCTATTATTATTATCGAGATACAAGAATCATAAAAGAAGTATAAAGTGGTATCAAAATTGGAATTCAGAAATGAGAGCTATCACGTGTTCAACTTGAAAATTATGGAAGAAGGACCACTGGGATTGGGCAAAGATTTCAGTGAGTAGAAATTCCATGTGAAGAGAACAGCACAATCTAACAGCTTATTAGATTGTTTGGAAGTCAGAAGGCAACAATATATTTAGAAGTATAAGAAATGTAATTTGGTTGGAAAATAAAATATGTATTGAAGTACAGTGAAGGATAACAATTAGAATATATTTTGAGGCCAAATTAAGACAATTGTTGGTGTGCTTAATAATATTTCCATCCTTTACCACATACCCTCTTTATATTTCTCCTTTCACTTTATACTTTTGCCTTTCCTTCTTTCTCTCATTCCTTCTTTTGCTCTCATTTTATATTCTTCTTATTTGACTATGACTTGTGTCAACAAATGCTATTCATAAGCATTGCTCGGATCTGATGGTAACATCCTCAGATAAAACTGTCACTGAACTCTGCTTTTAGAGAATAGTGAGATCAGGGATTTCTTTAGATCAAAGATTAGGTTGGTAGTCATCCTCTCTGAAACAATGCTTTCATCCTAGATAGTTATAATCAGTCCCTTCCCTCTATCTAGGAAAGTATCCATCTCTTCCAGGTATTACTGGAATAAATTTAGTACCCTGAAAATTCATTTATACATATGACTAGCCTTCATACAAAAATGATTTTTTAAAGTAAAGTAGTTCACATATTCTAAATAAGTTTGCTTTGCAATCAAAACTTTTAAATAAAATTCACTGACACCAAAACTTCTGAAAGTAACAGTGAGACTTTATCAAATGCATTTGGCATTATTACCATAGTTATCATTCTCTTTTGCACAATATTGTATAGTTCCAGATCATATTTTCCATCATAATTTGTAGAGTAGGATAATGTTCTATTATTACTTTTCTTTTGGAGATGAGGAAATGGGGCTTCAAAGACATTAACTTATGTAAGTTTAAAGAGCTAGAAACTGGCAAAATCCAGGTCTTCTGATGGATGCAAAATCCCATGTTCTTCCCAATTACACCAAGCTATTTTATTACAAGGGTTTAGCAACTGTCTTCATTTTTCAGATTTTTTTTATTACTCTAATTCAATGGACATTATACTACTTTTGAAAACATCATGAAATTACCATTGATAAAGCCTGAAGTTACATGGTATTATGACAACAGGGAATAGTGATGTCTTCTGCAATCAACCTTGTCATTAATTGTTCAGGGAAAAACCCTTTAAGTCAAGTGTGAAGAATCTTGATATGGTACTATGAGCAAACTCATGCTATGTGTTCTATCATGAGACTATGTATGTAAAATAAAAGTTAGTTCTTTTAAATGAACTCTTGTCCAAAGTCCTAACACCACCCAAAAGATAGAAAAGGATAAAAACACATAATTAAAAATAATTCTTAGAATTAGACTGAGAAAATGTAATTATACGCTATTATACTTTAAATACCCTAATAAAATTGAGCACTTGTCACAAAAATAAATGGAAAAATCATTTTCTTTAAGGTCTTTGTATCCGTGATATCAGTTTATACTTGGTGCTGTTGTGAATCTTGAATGGATGTAGGTGGATCTAACTTAAGGCCAAAACAATGGAGATGATCAAACTGGCAAGCAAATATCAGAAAGAAACATATTGCAGGATGCTAAACATTTGGGCTAAATTGCCCTGAGAACAAACATGTGAATTGTTTGGAACACAAAGGCATAATCAGGGAAGGAAGAAAGGAGGGAAGGAAAAGAGGAAAGAGGGAAAGAAGGAAAGAATGAAGGAAGGAAGGAAAGAAAATACAGATGGAGGGAAGGAGGGAGAAAGAAAAGGGCACAGGGATAGGAATTTATGAATAAAATCCAGTTCTAGAACATTTCTACATCATATGGTTTTAGATCAACAATAGACACTCAAATGGAGCAACACCTAAAACTTTTTCATGATGAAAGCAAATACAAGTTGATACAGGGTAAATTATCAGGAAGGGTATTGTCTGATCTCTAGTCTGCTTATGATATGAGGTATTTTTACAAAATAACATTGGAGAACATTTGCTCATCAGTCAGAAAATCCTCTGGGATCACTGCATACTGCTGAAATAGAGATATGTTTCAAAAAATGCTCTTTCAGGTTTGGAGGACAATCATTAAAGGTTTAACCCATGAAATGACTTTGGAGTCAATATTATTTTGGGCTGCTCTCAACCCAAAACAGTTTTAAATGAATTTGTCAAACATATTTTTCTTAGGTATGATAGCAGATGCCACCTAAGGAGTGACCATGCATTACTTAAATAGTGATCTGAGTGTCTTAACTTTTTGTCATATTCACATTTTATTTAAAATACTGACTATGCTGGTTTGGGGCTTGTAAGAAACAAATTCTATTAGAAAAGATCAATCATATAGTGAAAACTAAATGCAGCCAATTAAGTCCTGTCCCAAATATGGTTCAATTTATTTCTAAATACCATGTATCTTGCAAATCCATTGATTTTTTTCTCTAAAAATTATGAATGTCATTCACATATTGTTTATATTTTAGCATTGTTAATCTAACATATGTATAATAATTCTGTGATTTTAAAACTGTAATATTTAAATGAAAATAAATATATTGTTTATATTCCTGAATTAAAAATATCTCAGATGACATGTTCGTAAAATGGACTGGTCTGCTATATTAGAAAGACAGAAAATTTATCTACTTTTGGCAAATGTCAAATCAGCAGCTATTGCTTTTAAGATTAATAAAAGATATAATGGTTTCTAGATAGCCTCTAAATAAAGATTACTATGAATGGAGAAGTGATTTACCAACAGTCACCACAATGATATTTCTTTAAAGGTTACAATCATCAGTTATTTAACTGAAACACTGCTGAGAATGCCTGGTCATTTCTTGAATAATGCATAATGTTCATTGTAGATTTGATCTGTATTATAACAATACAGATATTTCTAAAATAATGGAGGAAACTATCTGTTACCTTCAAATTGCTTAACATATCATTTCCATGAAATAATTGACTCAGGAAACATTACACACTGTCACCTAAGTGTTCCTTCTGCAAGCACAACTTGAAATAATCTATATACAATGGACATCACAAAGTAATCTCATCAGCCTTCATAGACTTTCAAGAAAAGCTGCAATGACTATAGGGAAGAGTAAAGGACCTTTCTGAAATACTAAATTAAACTGATGAATTCCTATTAGGAGTCTGGGACAAATTTATATTTAGGCTTCTAAATTTAATTATTAACATGAACAGACCACTGTATTTTAAAATAAAGTTATTTACATAGTATAGCTTATATATCATATATATTTCCAAGTGCCTTTAAATCTTATAAAGACATTTCATGGAGTGGAACAAAGTATAACATTAATCATTTTATTGTAGGACTATGAACCTTATTTTACAAGATGCTATGGGATATATGTATGTGTATGCACATACATATACAAACACATATATGTGCTTGTTTATTCATAAGAACTTTTTCAATGGTAAAAAAAAACATACCTTAATAAATGGAAGTCAGTGTCTTTTGATGTTATTTCATGAATGTTTCATTAGGATGATTATGTAAGTTTACATTTTAAAAGAACTAGTAAAATCATAAAATGTAAACATACATATTATACAGTAGAACTAGCTTATGGGAAATGTCCATATTACAACTGCCAACTTTTGACAAGAAAAATGGTGTAGAATCATTAAAACTTTAAATCACTTAGAGATTTAACTTCAATATTCTGTGCTGCATTTTTTAAACTTTTTTTTTAATCAAATTATGTGTGTATATCTACACACAGACACACACATCACATGAATTTAACATTTCAAATACTAATCATCATGTCCTCCAGTTGTCCCATCCTAACTTTTCCACTTCCATCAATAAAACTATCATCTCCACTATGGAGTAGAACATGAATGCCTTGGGGGCAAAGTTCATTTAATTTTGTGTTTTGTACACCAGTGCCTAGAACTTCGTCTATTCCATATTTTCTATCTTCTATTTAAGTCATTCTTCTTAAGTCATCTATCTCAATTCCTTTTCCTTATTGTCTAGTTTTATATAAAAAAAATTCCATATGCATTTCATAATTCTATTTCCTTTCTTTAATTTCTCTCTGGCTCTCGTGGATTCTCTTCTGGAAGACTAGATTTTTGGGGAAAATGATAGCAGCATTAAACTTTTATGTTGGTATCTAATACTCAATAACAAAAAGAAAGTATTCCACATAAATTCAAAGGATTTTGGCTATATATATATTGCCCTTTTCTATTCCAGCTCACTTTACAATGAGGCAAATAGCATTAAGTTAGTTGTCCAGGATCACAGAGCTATTAAATATCTGGGGCTGGATTTGAACTCAATTCTTCCTAAGAGGAAGTCCAGAGATATAGTCACTATGATACCTAACTGCCCTAATATATGTAAAATGCTTTATAAATTTTAATTTGTTGTTGTTGTTCAGTCACATCCAGCTGTTAGTGACTTCATCTGGAATTTTCTTGGCAAAGCTAATGTAGAAGCTTGTCATTTCCTTCTTCATTCATTTTAAAGACAAAGAAATTGAGGAAAATGCAATTAAATGACTTGCATAGGGTCACTCAACTAGTAAACATCTGAGGCCATATTTAAACTCAGGAAATGATCTTGATTCCAAAGGCCTGTGCTCTATCCACTGAGCCATTTATCTATAGTGCTAAAATAATTAATAACAACTTCAACCCAAGTTTCATAGCATTGTACCTCGAAATTAGGTGAATAAGAAAGTCAATTTGTAACATAATATGTTTGGATAAAATACAAATTCTTTGGTCTGGATTTTTAAAACCACCCCCAATGGGCCTTTGACTTCTCTTTCAAGCCTTATTTCACATTACTCTCCTTCATGAATTCTACACTCCACCTAAATTAGATTTTTGGTTCTTTATTTCATACTTTATTTCCTCCCTTGTGCATTTGTACAAACCACCCTTCTTGCCTAGAATTCATTTCTCTACCTCTTTTGCCCCTCAGAATTTTAGACAACTCAGCTTCCACCTTCTCTGTGAACTCTTCTTTGATTTACCATCTCTACCTCCTCAAATTTCTCTGTGCTATATTTATTTCTCTACATGTTTTGATTCCTAGTAGAATGGAAGTTTTATTGCTTTGCAACTATAGCAGAAGTGCTTAGTAAACTGAGGAAGCAGAGGCAGAAGAGAAAGAGAAGGAGGAAGAAGATGACAATTACATCTCTACAAATAAAGTATTCAATTCAACTACTTACTGCATTTATTGAGGTTAAGAAACTCCTAGTTTCTTCAGAAAGAATGTATACAAAGGTATGATGTTAGAGGAAATGGGAAAGTGAATTCAATATAAAAATGCTTAGATTTTAATTATCTGGGGTTCTTTTAATAAAAGTGTATATAACTAGATGATAGAAAGATAGATAGATGATAGACACTCAGACTTTGATCTTGAAAGATATCTATTCAAAGTTTTCTGTGTGAACTTAGAATTGTCTTTCCTACATTTTAGAAGAAAATAACTTGTTACCCCTTAAAATCTGGCTTTTCTTTTCTAGTAAACATAATCAAAAATACATGTTAATGTAAATATGTGAACAAATGTACACACACACATACACTCATACACATACATGTTATAATGTTTTACTTAGCTCAAAAAGCTTAGTAAATGACCATTGCTTTTTGTCCTTCCTATCAATCTCAATCCTATATAAAAGATGACAGCTCCCCACTAGTACTTTTTTCCTCTAGCCAGGAGGGCAAGTGAAAGCTGCTTCAGCTGCCAACACCAATGTTGCTCAATAGCTAGCTGTCAAGAAGCAATCAAATATATAACCAGAGACTCCCATTCATCCCTCAGAGGTGGTTACTTACAATAACCACCCAAATCCCAGTCCTTAGTCCCACTTCACCTGACTTTCATGTGTCAGGCTAAGGAAGAGAGCAGACTAGCAGCTACTACACATAGCCCTTTTGCCTAGATTTTACAATCCCTTAGGGATGCGAGCTCAATTGCCAAAACACATGTTTATAAACAAGCACATCCATATGGATATGCCCATTCACACACATCCAAAGGCTTAAAATTGCATTGCTCTGGTATCATTTGGTGCTCAAAATATGTCATGAACTATAAGAACTTAATAGCAATATTAAAATAACGCAAAAATACTACCAGGTTGAAGATTGAAGAAAGATTCAAAAATTAAATTAAAAACAATAATGAGAAATGCATCAAGAAATGGGAAGACATTTCCAGATGGTTATATATGTCAACCTTTAGGTTAACATAGTTTTAATTCATATAAATAAAGCCTTTAAATTGAAATGCAGACATTTTGTCATCCAATAAATTAATAAATCCGAAATGCCTGTTAAAACTAAGTCCTATTCTCATCTACTTGCACTTAGATTTGAGAATATTAGCTCCTCCCCATTAATAAACATTTCCATACTCTACCCATCAGAATGATTTTACATGGATTAGCATAACACAAATTAAACACAAGAAGCAAATAAATATTCATTTCTCTGAAACCTTATAAAAAGCTATAGACTACTTAGGCTGACAGTTTTTGACAATAAAATAGAAATAGAAGAAGAGGTTTATTTCACCTTCACATGGTGTCTTTCTCATGCAGACCTCAGATTTCCACATTTGTATCCCTTTAAAGGATTTGATATGCAGGAAAAGAAGAAAGGATGATGGTAAACATTTCAATAGAGAGATTCTTATAGACTACCACATTCCAGACAGAAAAAAAATTGCCCTAAATCATACCTTTTACTGAAGTATTGGGTGGAGGTCCTTCCATTCTCAAATTCCATGGAGGATCTCCCTGATTTGCAAAGTCCCTCATTTTCAGATAGCTAATTGTAAGTCGAATGATGGACGCCTTGTCAAGCTGGCTGGTGATGGCTGCAGGAAGTGGCAATAGTTTAGCCAGTTCATAAAACTCAAAATTCTCCTTTCCCCGACGGGAGCGAGCAGCATCTCGGGACTTTTCCTTTCTCAAGGCTTGTAAACTGCAACCAGATAAAAAGGAGAACAATGGTTAGTAATCCCAGAGCTATTTTTCATTCAGAAACAATTTGCATCCTGATTTTAATGTTTCTTCAATAATATCCATCAGTATCTTTTTTTCAGATGTTTAGAACATATTAAAATGAGTTTCACAAAAATATTCTATTTAAACAAGACTGTAACATTCTGTAACGTGTTAATGGTTAAGTGAATGGAAATAGTTAACACTATGTTGTTGTTTGCAAGGTTTTTACATATTCCATTTACTATTACATATACATACACATATACCCATAGTTTGTGTACGATTTGGCTGATGTTAATCAACTCTCAGCTAATTAGGAGATTGTGCCGGCTTTGACACTTCTGTTCTCAACTTAATGAATTGTTCATTGAACTGTCTTCATTAGATGCTTTCATTTAAGGAGAAAGGGGAAAGGAAAAATAGAATAGGGGAAGGAAAGATTGGCCTGGCAGGATTCAGGGAGTTGGAACTTACTCAACTTTTTACATGGCAGTACTCTATAAAAATGTTCACAGTGGAAACAAAATGTTTTCACAACTCTGTCAATTTTAAAGTATATCTCACTGTAGATGCCAAAAACGAGTTTGGCTGAACATTTATAGAATTAAGTAATTCCATAGCTGCTACAGGCAGATACTAGACTAATGGAAGTTTCTAAATACAGAATCCAATTTTGTTTTTACATAATTATTTTTAAAATTCCAAATTATCTAACTAACATTTCTCATCTGAACTAGTCATATAAAATGTTTTAGTTTTCAGGGCAACATTTTAATTTGACAATTACTTTTCCTTTGAAACTGTGCCAATTGAAGAAGCATATGTTACCTCCCCAAAAAACAAAAATACTAGGCTTGTTAAAGAACTTACTGTCCAGAGGTTGAATTGAATAGTAACACTATGTAACATATTTTTTTTACATATCAGAACTAAGTAAATAAAGTCATCAATGATTTTTAAAATCTTGCTCTTAAAATATGAATAGGTTCAACTACCATTACTAAATAGAACAGAAGAATCATTCAGTTCTTATTTTTATTCATTGTGAAACTTGGTATTAGAGCCAATATAGTTCTTTTTTTAAATCACCAAGGTTCTTTTGTCATTTTTATCCAACTACAGTGAAAGAGAGGAAAAAAGGCTTAATAATAAAAGTGAATTATAATGATGTAATATCATATTAATGTGATAATACCTATATTAAAAATAAAACTAGACGATAAATGGGATGGTTAAAGGATGCAATTTTCATTAAAAAACTAAGTCAGCCAGTATGGCGATGCACTGAATTTTGTAAGTTTTAAGAAAGCTGCCTGGAGCTTTTCTATTTCATCAGTGTAAAATAATCACTTTTTTTAATTTCTAGTTTTAATTCAAGAAATAAAATGCTTTCTCATAGGGAGGATTAGTTGTTAAAGTATTTTTAAGACTTAATTGCAAAATACCCTCCATGTTTTATAGCTTCAACTGATGTATACAAATGAATATATAGAGTCATTTGAGTATTGGTGTAAGTAAATATGCATATATGTATGTATATTTACATATATGTCCATATATACACATATATAGTCAACATTATAAAGTTCTCCTCCCAGGTCTATAGATCCAAAGAAAAGTGAAAATACGGATTAAGCAATTTGTTTAGGTAAAACTATTTTTGCCCTATCTTTATTAATAAGCTGGGGGAAAATACCCTGCTTTTGCCACAAAGCCTGTGCCAAATTTATTATGCCTGTATGGCAAAGATCAAAAGAGAAAAACTGTAAGAACTCTGATATTCAGAGAGGTTAACAGACAGATCTACTTAGCATTCTCAACAGCATCTCTTGATGCTTAGAAGGCCAATGATTTCCTTCTTAGCCCACATTTCGCTTTTTTATATTTCTATATAAATTATCTAGAATATTTACTTTTCAGAGTCATATTTTTTCCCTCTATTGTCATCACATGACCCCACTGAAGTGAGTGATCTTTTTGCCCACAATCTTAATAAAACAGGGTTTCCATGACTCCCATAGAATATAATTATGCAAGAACTATAGGATCCAGGTGACTCTCAAGATGATAGCAAGACATTTATAATAAATAATGATTAGTTTTGAGAGCAATAGCAATAAAAGATGACCAAATAGACATACAGGCTGTTGAGGTGGTAATCTAATAGCAGAAGTTGAACACAATGCCATAACTCTACAAGTAATATATTGACCACTTTTATGAAGTAAGACCTGATTTTTCAAGCAGTGTCCTATTAGGACTGAGGAATACATTAATAACTAAAAATGTCTCTACATTTGTACACTTGTCATCAGAGAAATGTGTTATCAGCTGTAGAGCACTTGAGATAAATTTTAAATTGTAGATGAGTTGTAACTGTGCCTGTTTCTGTTACTAGAAACACTGTAGCATTTTGCAACTACAATAAGTTCTTTTCTGGACTCCATCTTCTCCTCTACTAACTTCAATCCACTTGTGTCCTGAATGGCACTGAAAACTATTGCTCAATTTTAGGGAAGTAGAAAACAGCATTTAATTTATCACAGAATATCAAAAAAATCTCCCCATGAAAACTATCAGAAGAAGTCATAAATCAACTTGAAAAAAGACCTGATAAAATTCTGGTGGCTTCCATAATTGTCATGGACATAACACCTTATACTTCACTCTGTATCATCTATAGTATTCATTATGTGCTACTTATATGCATAAAATTGCCTTAAAGTACCTAAAAGTAATGCAAATTGGAAAAAGTAGAGGGAAGATCCTATACTCATCCAGAAAAAGAATTAATGAATAGAAATATATATAGAATTATTTTACATATATAGGTTTGTGTCACATACATTTTTGTCTAATGGTAGCCATCTCTAGGGTAGAGGTAGAAGAAAAAAGGAAAAGTGTTACATAACTTTATTATATATTGTAAAAGAATAGCAAATCTTACATAATAGATTTGTAGATTCATATTGCAATTACCTTTTTAAAATTCTCCTGCATTATGGAACTTCTTATTTTATTTCATAAATTAACAATAAAATAAATAAAATTTTGGGAGGATAAATCTAGGTTACACGGCATGCTATGAAATATCATTAGAGTATCATAAGACTGACTTTTGTCAAATAAGAATATAATATGTCCTGGGTTTTGAGGAGAAGACTTGATGGTGGTAGATAAATTTCAGAATTGACCATTGTGCCCAAAAACAAAACAATATGAATTTCTTAAGTACCTGCTTTGCTATGTAGCAGGCTCTGTGATAAGATAAACATGAAATAGTCCCTGCCCTCAAAAAACCCTATATCCTATTGAAATGCACTGTATTTAGTTCTCTTTTGGATTCTATTACTAAAAGAATCCAGAAGAACTTGGAGAAAATGTCATTATTTAATTTTACAATTATTTAATTCTGATCTCATAATTATTTAATCATAAACACCTCTCTCTATATATATCATGTACAGAAATACAAAGGAAACATAAAATAACTTCAGGAAGCAATGGCAGCTAAGGATATCAAAAAGTTCTCATGTAAGAATTAGGCCCCAGTTCTTGTTATTGTTGGTCTCTTACTTTGGAAGAAGATCATTGACTAGCAATATAAGGCTTATTACAATTTGTTTTTTGATATCCTTCTATTGTCACTGATGTATTCATTTGCATCTGAATTGGATTTAAGTGAGGCAGAGTTTCACTAAGTCATCAGCCTCACTTTTTCTTCCAGAATCATTGAAGTCCAGTTGCAAGATAAAAGTCAATATGACTAATGACGGCCTGAGATGATAATGTTTAAGTTAGGATTTGAAAGAATCCAGAAACTCTTGGAAACAGAAGAAAATATATAATATGCCAAGCATAGTACCAAATAAGATGATAAAAAAATCTTTAGAAAACAGTTATTTTTAAACAATAAAAGAAGAAATATCCCAAAGTCATGCCTAATTATATCACTAATTCAATTCATATACATATATATATATATATATATATATAATATGTATATACACATACATATATACTATGTCACTAATTCACAGAAACAATTAGTAACATGTTGTCATGATGACCATACTGGGCTATATCTAGACAAAAAGGAAAAAAAAGAAAAACAGCAAATAGCTAATTTCTGACATTGAGACAAGGATATAACTGATTAAGAGAGGCATAATATATGCATAGGTAAACTGATCAAAAGAAGAGTGTAAACCAACAAAGAGAAAATCCAGACAATGGAGTCTTAGAAAATTTGCAGTAGAAGAGAACATTTGACAGGACAAGTCCTGAAAGTCTTCATTGAGTAGAATGAAGCAGAATGAAACCTTCATAGATACCAAATTTGGCACTGAAAAAACCTTAGAAACAATCTAGTTCAATGCTTTCATTTAAAAGATGAGGAAATGGAAATACAGATGAGTTAAATGATTTTGCCAAGATCATAAAAGTAGTAAATGGCAAAAGAGCAATTTGAACACAGATCTATTTGTTCTAGTTCTGGTTTTAGTTAGTACTCTTCCACTCCAAGTTGCTTACTACCTTTAAGGAAGAAAAGGATTTTAATAACTAGATAACAGAAGAAAGCACATCCCGGACATGGGCAACACATGAATTAATTGACAGAGGAGAAAGTAGGAAAATGACAATGGTAGGAGATCAGGAAATAAATTGTGATAAGTTTTGTATTGCAGGTTTTAAAGTTTATATATTATCTTACATGAAATAGTTACTATGGGAATTTGAGTAGAAAGAGTCATAATAAGAACTCCAAATTAATTGAATAATTCAACTATTAGTTCAATAGTCACTTGAATAAATAATTATGATATAGAAAACAAGGGCCTATTGAATAGAAATCATTTAAGCCATTGCATTTGTACACCTAGGACCTTGCACATTGTCTGACACACAGTAGGTGCTCAATAAATAAATATTGAATGATTGTCAATAATGTGGAAGTTAGTGATATATTAAATTTGAAGCATAGGCAAAATATCAAGGTAGAGAATCTTGGCAAGGGGATTGAAATGTATGGTTATATTTGAAAGGATAAATTTAGGGCTTGAGATATGGTTTTGACAATCAACTATGTAAAAATAGAAATCAAACCCATAGGAGTGTCTGAGATCATGAAGGGAGAGAACTTACAGAGAGAAAGGGAACAGGATAGTCTCAGGGGACATCAATGCATTAATGGGTTGGATGAAGATAAATCTTCACTGGCTAGTGGAGGAGATGGAAAATTAGGGAACAGACAAGTTAGGAGGAAAATAGGAGAGAGCAGTGTTAGAAAATCAAGATAGGATAGAATATAAAGGACAAGGAGGTAGTCAATTGATGTCAGCTGATAATAATTATCTCCTTGGTTATTGAAATAATTTCTTCTGATCCTTCTGTAGAATTTTTCAATGTTTTTCTTTGTCTTTTTGATGAAACTATCTTCCTCCTGAGACTCTCCTCTTTTTGGTTTATAATTTGTTCCTTTGCCTGTAACTGATAATCTCATCTCTAAGTGTTTCTTTTTCTTTCAATCCCCTTATACTATAATCCTTTTCTCACTGACATTTTTGGGAAAAATCATTCTTCAAAAAATTTCAACTCTTACCTCTAAGAAGATGATTTCCAAGGCTACTTAACATGTTTATAGTGATTTTGTTTTCTCTGCTTAAAAAACTATTTTATATTTAGACAATCATTTTATTTACATAGCACCTTAATAGTTCTAGTCTGTTTGGCTTCCAACAAGGAATTTATCTTTTGATTTCTCCCTCCTTCAAACTTTTGTTCCATATAAAATTTATATTCTTTCTTTCTATTTTTTTCATTAACTTCCCTACTTATACATTTCATCCTTTCATCTCTGAATAACTTTTGCAATCTGTTGTACAAATGGTTACTATTTTTTTCTAGACCTTTGATTTTATTGATGTGGGCAGTTTCTGGTCAAGGGGCTGACTCTATTAATACACATCTTTAACTTATTGTTTTAAAGAGTTGCCAAGAACACTGTCCTGTCTAGCATCAGAGCCAGTATCAAAGAGAGGACTTGAATACAGATCTTCCTGACTCTAATTTCAGTTCTCTATCCACTAGTCTGTCTCTCACTATTAATATTCTCTAAATACTATTTTCATTTTATCACTCCTTCTGACTAATAAATAAAACCTAAGATGATTTCCTCTTTTATCTACAAGATCAGAACTAAACTTTCATGCCAAGTATTCAAAGCACTCTCAAATGACCTTTTTTATTTCCAGCCAAATTAATCTCTCTCTTTTCCCAAAAATGTTTCATCCTGCTTTGTTCAAGTAGGAATTTTTATTCATTTCCCTGCTATCCCTTCTGATGATAATGCCATTGTAGCAAAATCCACTCCCCCCAAAAAATACTTATAGAATTGAAGTTATTATAGTATTGCTTAGCTTAAAAGAAAAATTAACTATAATTAAGACATAGAAATGCTAATAGCTATTTTAATACTGAGTGGAAATAAATCTTCACAAAAGAAGAGCGCCTGAAGATTGCAGATCCTGGGAAGAGTAGAGTATGTTGATTTCTTTTGGGACATTAAGACCCTGGAGACAATATGGAATGGTTTAAAAAAAAAGCCTTATAGTCATTAAATAATAAAATAACTTGGAAGTCTAATCCTTCGGACAACAGACTTTGAAGGTGAATGTATTCCTATGTACAGAAGAAAAAAAAATACAAATCTCAAAACCTTAATCATGACTGCATTGAAATTTTTTAGGAAAATATGAAGCAAAATGCTCCCAAATTATCCAAAATAAAGATTATAATGTCTTTCCCCTAAAATTACTGGAGATTTAAAGAAGACTCTTACAAGAGTTATATTTATGATGAGATTTCAGGGGAGGTTCAGTGGAAATGAAAAAAAAGTATTGTGGAGTCAGAATAAAGAAGAGGATAGTAAAAGAAATGTCTGTAGGTGTGGTACAGAGAACATCAGAGAATCAAGGTTATTATGAATAGAAGAGTTCCCATATAAAGGATAAAACTGGGAAGCAAAGCAAAAAGGACCCTTCTGCCCCAGAGAATAACGGATTACATAAATAAAGTTAAGTTTGGGTTAGGGACATATACGAGATAAACCAGCCACAGAAGGAAAAACCCCGTTGATTGAAAGGGTGTTGTAAGAGTTGGGAAGATGATAATGTTTCCAACTTATTCCAAACTGATAGAGTAATTTGAACTTGTGATCCATATTGTAATTAGCTTATGTAGCTTGCAAGTAGTTTTACCTTCTGCATGCTATAGAAAAAGTAACTGTATACTTTAAAATTGATGATCATATGTGTGGCATTGCATTTAATAAGGTAAAATAAATCACAGTCTGAATTTAGTAACTACTATTTTCTATATCTTCCAAAGGAAAAAAAATTCTTCAACTGGAGAGTGACAGATTTATATTATATAAAATGAAATTTTGCATTTGTTAGAGTAGATAGAGCCATTATAGAAGAATGAAATTTTCTCTCTTTGATATATAAAAATGTGAAAAGTCAGACAGAGATTAGGTGAAGAGTTTTTTTAAATGATAGGAATGGGCTAGATAATCTTTCAATGTCTTCCCAAATTTTTCATCATATAATTAGACAATCATCAAACATATAGGGACTCTCAGGGCTAGGATTGTGTGTGGGGTGGGCAGGAGTGGGAGTAGAGATCCAAATCCAGCACCATGGAGAGATCATGATCTTTGTAGAAGTTCTCAGGGACATGTAGGTTATGGTTATGGTCACTTTAACATTATGCATTGTCACAAGGCAAGCACATACATACTGAGAGTGGATATAGTCTATTGAATAGGGTGTTGGGCTTATAGTAAGAAACATCTGGGTTCAAATTTTACCTCAGACACTAGCTGTTTGATCTATAGCTGAACTGCTCACTTAATTTCCCTAGGCCTAAGCTTCCTTATAAGTAAAAATAAGGAGTCTAGAATCAATGACCCCTAAGACCCTTTCTAGTTCTAAATCTATGATCCAGTGAATTTAAAATAAAGGTATTTGTAAAATAAAAAATAGTTAAGCTAGAAATACCATCATAACATCAAGAAAATTAAATCAATTAACTCTACCAAGATGATTAACATGGAAGATGAAATATAAAGTAATAATAAAGTGAAAAGGGTCTTTTTTATATTTTGGAAATAATAGATTTTACAAGAAGTCACTGTGAAACTTTTAGTAAAATACTCTATTTTTAAAATTGTGATGAATATTCCATTGAAGGAGAAAGAACATAAGTCTACAGAATGCCTAGAAAATGATTTTTTTTTGCTCTTTGTTTCCAAGAAAAGGTTATGAGGATTCTGAAGATAATTCATCTAATGATCCTTAGAAAGAAAGAATAAGAACATCAGTACCAAGGTCAATAGAGTAAAAATCATTTGATCTTCTGTCCTACCAATCCTAGGACTCTTTCCCATTTTTCTTCACATCCTAGTTGTTTTTTAACTTTGACCAAAATCTTACTCTAAGACACCATCATGGCATGGAAGTAATCCCAAAAGATATAGCAGAATGGAATAATATCTAGAACTAATCTAGAAAAGTTTCTAGAGTGGGCCCAGCACTGGAATGTTTGTGTATTTATCTTCTGGGGACTAACCTAATTGTGAAAATATACATCATCAGTTTGCTGGCCTCTGCATGATGAATTTTTTAACCAGAGCAATTCATGAAACATGGATGATCATAGATGATCAGTGCTTGTGAAGGGATCAATCGCAAGAAGAAATCATATTTTTTAAATAAAAGTACAAGAGCATCTGTTCGGGCACCATACAAGTGTCCTTAGTTTTTATTTCTCTTTATCTCATTTTCAAACAGTGTTATCTACTAAATCCCCCACATTCAGAACTTTTGATGCAAAGTTGCTTCTGTTAAGAATTATAAACTTTGAAAGTACTATATGATTAGAGGTTGAGTTAAGACCTTTGATTTCATCAGCATAGAAATGCCCTGTACCAATGTTGATTCACAACTTTTTTATAACAAATGACCTTAAACAGTTGTCCAGGGTACTAAGAAGTTAAGTAACAGTGGTGTCATGAATAAATCAGAGAATGGATATGCTTATGAATGCCCAGATCTTCTTAACTCCTACTATTCATCACATCACACTGTCTTTCTACCAGGAGATCATAATAATAGTGAAAACTATTCTTTTTAGCAGAGGAAAGTAGGCCATGTTTTCTTTCAGAAATGGGGAGAAGGGAGAGTCGGGCCAATAGCCTCTTTAAATTTTGCTTTTTTAAAAAAGTACTTCTTAGGATCTGGACAGGCAAGATTTTATGGATTTTTGTACTTGTTTTGCTTAGGAGAAACCAGCACTACAGACTCCCACTATTTATCAATTAATCTGGCATCCAGCCTCAAAGGAAGAAGGTCGACCTGTATTAAAAATGCAGCCATCAAAAATTCATCAAAGGCTTCAGCATTTTAACTCATGAACCTTTGAACACCTGCATACTTGTCAGATCTCTGGTTATAGTTAACAGTGAGATCTATAGTTACTACAGTACCTACATTTGCCGTGACATGAGCTGCATAAGGAGTCTTTCAGGAAAGTACCATAAAGATTCCACAAAGCAACATTTACCCTTTCCTCATTACCTTCAACACAATAGACCACCACATATTGACACCACCCAAAGTTCAAAGTCAATCAAAGCAGCTCTTCTGCAGTGGGAAAAAAAAAATACATCGAGGGGCCTTTATTTGCCCAATTATAAACATCACAAAGTTAGCAAGAAATGAATGTAAAACTATCTCTGGAAGGATCACACACAGTATAGCCTACAAATTGAAGCCCTTTAATGCTCTCCATGAAAGGAAAAAAAGAAGCAATGATTTCAGAACCTTTTCTATAACGGGTTAGGAAAGCTGCACAGTCTATGCTAGCTAGAAGTTAAAACGAGAACAAACCTTCAAGTTCAAGGTAAGAACTCTCCTGCTTAACTAATGCAGTGCTCATAGCTGTCATCATTAATTTATGTTAGCCTCTGTAAACATCAAGAGTATAATAGGCCAATTTCACAACTAAATATAGATGCACATTTTGCCCTTATATAAATGGCAGATTGCTGCTGTAGATCATCACTGCGGCAAGACGTCAGTAAAGATGCACTGTTTGATGGTCTGATGCTCACACAATATATAAAACCAGTTGTAATGGTTGTTTGGAAGCAAAGTGTAACATAGCAGCAAAATTTCATTTGTTCCACAAACTCAGGATATATTAAGCTTGGCTGACAAAGACTATTGGATGTGCTAAATCAGTTTGACCTTCATTCTTGCTTTATTTTTCTCATTTAACATGTGAAATGACCATTATTTTTCACCATGTAAGAAGATATCATGAAATTCGTTGCCACCCCTCCAAAAAATTCTTAACATATAGTAAAACTAATCTTTTCAGTTGTTAATGTTTTACTCATTACTATAATCATGGGGTACCTTTGCTAATTTAAAATAATGTACACACTAACATATGGATTCTAATAGGATGATCATGACTCACATTTGACTTTTTGTAGAACAGATCAGAAAGTAATTAAAACCATTCAACTAAGTCTTTTGTCTCCTTGTCAGAAAATGCTTTGTGTATGTGTGAACTCCATCATTAAATTAATTGTCTTTTAACCAATGAGCATTTTTATTTGAACACCCAACAGGATTTACTTCTAGAATGAGTCATTAGAATAGTAATAATAGGAAACTGCCACTTTTTTTCAGTATGACTAATTTCATTCCTTCACAATCCTTTTCAACTAATGTTCACCTTGATTCAAATAACGATTACCTGGGCCTTTGTAAGACCCAAACTATTAATCGTTCCTTTTGCCTTCTGCCAGAATTTTCATCTTGAATCAAAGTGTTTTGTTCTTCTTTTTTCCTCTAAAACTTTAAAGTATGCAACTGGCAAATTTGTGATAATGGAGAAACTGCAGCTTTATCAAGCAATTTTGCTGTACCCAATAAATAGCACTTTACCTTGGAGCAACTTGTATATTTCACACCTTAAATTTCTATTTACCAAATCAGCTAATCACTTCACAATTGAACTTCTCAGAACAAAAAATTATCAATTAAAGTGGTTGAAACTCCTGCAAATTATCATTTAGGAATGAAGTAATTGCTTTCATCAGGGCAGAAAAGCCCGCCAGAACAGAAATGTCACTTTAGATTAGTGTTCTCACTCCTGAAGCTATGGATGACACAGCTGATATAAGACTAAATGCCAAGACCAATCAATTGCTTTTGTGGCTCGGCTCGGAGCTGCTGTAAAAGGGGCCATTTTCTAGGATCTACTCTTCATTATAGTAAATGCTATCTCCTTGGTAACATAATTCCATTTCTCATAAATTCTGTCTGAGAGCATTGTCCTAACAATGGATGTTTGTGGAAAAGAGTGCTGTTGGTTTAATGCACAGAATTTAGTGTGAACGGCTGTCAAACTGCTATACTTTACTTGTTCTTAAACATAAATTGAAGTCTTATACGTTAAAAAAGAAGAAATCTTGGTAAGAAATGAATGTTCCGAACAAACGTACGATATTGTACTTAAAGGTTTTTGTGCCACTGGCTTAGAATTCAGACTCTTTGAGTTCGTGGATGTTGTGTCTCTAAGAGGCTTCCTGGGCTTTACACCTTTCTATCCCTTCAAACCAGAGGCTGGTAAACACTGCTCTTACTCTCTCAGCAACAGAGTTTGTGAATGCAAAACTGCAGAGCCAAATGCAGACTCATTAGGATACAGCATGCTGTTTGTGAGTAGCCACAACTGTGTGAGTTAGGGGGGGAAATGTTCTTTGAGCCCAGCCCTTCCTGGAAAGCATCCAGATCTTAATTTGTATTGTTCATCTCCCAGAAGTTTCGAGAAGCTGGGTTATAGGCTCCAATTAAAAGGAAATTGAAGGAGCTAATCTAGTAAATGAGCAGCAATTCTCTGCACTGCTCTCTTTAAGGACGGGGTTTAGAAGAAATTCAGGATCACCATTTTTTGCCCAACATGGAGCAGTTTCTCATTCTGGTCAGTCAGCACATGGTTGTTACTATCATTGAAAATAGAAGGAGTCATATCACACCTTCTAAGGGTGGCTAATATAACAAAATTGGTAAATGTTGCATGTTAGAAAACTAGGACACTAATGCACTGCTGGTAGAGTTGTGAACTGATCCAAACATTCTAGAGAGCAATTCAGAACTATTTCCAAAGGGCTATAAAACTGTACATATCCTTTGATCCAGCCGTATCTGTATTCCAAAGACATCCTCCCCCCAAAAAGAAAAAGGACCTATTTGTTCAAAAATATTTATAGCAGCTTTTTTGTGATGGCTAGGAATTGGAAATTAAAGAATGGCTGGGAATTGGGAAATGGCTAAACAAACTATGGCAGATGATCATAGTGGAATATTCGTATGCTGTAAGAAATGACAAGCAAGATGACTTTATTAAAACCTGGCAAGACTTACATGAACTGATGTATAGTGAAGTGAACAGAACTAGAACAGTGTACATAGTAACAGCAATATTGTTTAATGAAGAATTGCGAATAACTTAGCTATTCTATTAGCAAGACAATGATCCAAGACAAATCCAAAGAACTAATGATGAAGTATACTATCCACCCTCCAGAGAGGGAATTGATATTGATTGAATACAAATTGAAGCATTCTATTTTTTGGTTTTTTCTTTTATTTGTCTTGTACAAAATAACTAATATGGAAATGTTTGGCATAAGTGCACATGTATAATCTATATCTTATTGCTTATAATCTAAGTGGGGAAGGGGAAAGAGATAAAATTTGGAACTCAAAACTTTATATAAGTGTTTTAAAATTATTTCTTAAATGATAAATCTTTTTTTAAAAAAAGCAAATAGCAGGAGTTGTAAATAGACATGCATTTTCCTCTTAAGGAAAATATTTAAAAACATTACAGCATCTCTCCTTGAAATGGAAAGCTAAGGTCAACAGTAAATGATTGATCAACTTTCTATCTATTACCAAAAAGTTAGTCTACAGAATTTTGCCGATTAAAAAAAAATTCATGGTGTCCTTTCTTCCCATCTTGGGTCCATAGTAGACTGTTTTGTTTTGTTTTTTATATGGTCAGGAGAAGATGTCCCACTATGCTGTTAATTGCCATCTCTAGTTCCATGAGCTTAAGGACACACACATACATACACATACCCATGCACAAACACACACACACACACACACACACACACACACACACACACAAACACACACACTCTTTCTCCTTCTCCCCTTCCCCTTCTGGCCCTCTCTCAGGAGATTGCTTTGCCTCTTATACTAAGAAGATCAAGGTCACAAGAACTAAGTTCCCTACATTCCTTTCTCCCACATCTCAGAAATTCTGTTCTGTTCTTGCCTCCAATCTCCCCCCAATAAGGCTGAATCCATTACTTGTATCTTAGGTTCTGGTTCCATTCTGTTCTGTCCCCTCCAAGACCTTGTTCTGTTAATAATGTCTCTTTCTATGTATCAAAGTAAAATTATTTCCTTCCTTATTCAGGATTCCAATATTCTATTTTTTTAGAAATTCTATCTTTATTTATTCTTGCTATAATAAATTTTCCCATCTCCTTTTCCCCTCAACCTGGCCAAATTATTTTTTTCAGATTTATTTATTTTTATAAAGCTTTTAATTTTGTAAACATACGCATAGATAGTTTTCAACATTCACCTTTGCAAAATCTTATGTCCCTTTTTTTTCTCTCTCCCTTTCCCCCACTCCCTTCCCTGGACATCAAATAATCCAGCATATGTTAAATATGAAATTCTTCTATCCATATTTCCATAATTATCATGCTGCACAAAAATTCAGATCAAAAATGAAAAAAATAAGAAAAAACAATATGAAAGCAAACAACAACAACAACAACAAAATGAAAACTTTATGTTGTGAGTACAGATGGTTCTTTCCATCACCAGTATAGTGGAATTGGCCTGAATCACTTTGCTGTTGAAAAGAGCCATGTCCATCAGAATTGATCATCATATAATCTTGTCATAGCTATGTACAGTGTTCTCTTGGTTCTATGCACGTCACTTAGTATCAGTTCATGTAAGTATCTCCAGGCCTTTCTATAAGTATCTGATGATATTCCTTATATAATAATATTTCATAACATTCATATACCATAACTTACTCAACCATTCTCCAACTGTTGGACATCCACTCAGTTTCCAGTTCCTTGCCACTACAAAAGGGGCTGCTACAAATGTGCAAAAATACATGTGGATCCTTTTCCTTTTTTATACTCTTTTTGGGTTACAGGACCAGTAGAGACACTATTGGATCAAAAGGTCTTGATTGATTGATAGTCTTTTGGCCATCGTTCCAAATTGCTCTCCAGAATGCTTGGATCAGTTCACAAATCCACCAACAACATATTAGTGTCCCAATTTTTCCTCACCCCCTCCAACATTCATTATTATCTTTTCCTGTCATATAAGCTAATGTGAGAGGTGTATAATGATACTTGAATTGTCTTAATTTGCATTTCTCTGATCAATAGTGATTTAGAACATTTATTCATATGACTACAAATGGTTTTAATTTCTTCATCCGAAAATTGTCTGTTCATATCCTTTGAACATTTATCATTTGGGGAATGACATGTATTCTTATAAATTTGAGACAATTCTCTTTATATATATTAGAAATGAGGACTTTATCAGAACTCTTGGATGTAAAATTATTTTTGCCAATTTACTGCTTCATTTCTAATCTTGTCTGAAATGGTTTTGTTTGTAAAAAAAAACTTTTTAATTTAATATAAACAAAATTATCCATTTTGTGTGTTAAAATGTATTTTACTTCTTCTTTGGCCACAAATTCCTTCCTTTTCCACAGATCCTTTGTTCTTCTCATGTGTTTATAGTATCACTCTTTATGTCTAAATCATGAACCCATTTCAAGTTTACCTTAGTATAGGAAGTTAGGTGTGGGTCAATGCCTAATTTCTATTAGCCCAGCTTCTTGAAAGGACTGTCTGTTCATTGTTCCAACTTCCTCCATTGCTTTTCATGTGACTTTATCTCATGTGACTCCTACCTATACCATTTTTTTTTTACTGTCACCAACATTCTCTCTTCAATATTCAAAAACCTTTTATCAGTCCTCATTCTTCTTGATCTCTTTGTAGTATATAGCTTTCTTCTGAATATAGCCTCCATTTGCATTCCTCCCATCTCACTTATCTGTCTATCTTTGATTTCTCTTCTTACCTTTGCTATACATTCTCTAAGACTATCTTTTATCATCTTTGATTTTTACACCCATTTAGCAACCTCACCCACACTATGGTTTCATCAGTAAATTTTTTTCTATGTGGCCTCAATCTAATTTATTATGATAGTTCCAACCCTACTTTCTTTTCTTAGCTCCTGATCTATATTTTCACCTCCCTACTTCCCCACATGTTTTCCAATGCAACAAGTAAAAAATAAAACCAGTATGAATCAAATTCTTTGAACCACATAAGAGTATCCTAGGAACAGAGATTGTGATTTTGAAATAAACTTAGAGGTCACCAGGTCTACCAATTCACTTTAAAGATGATAAAACTAAGAAACAGATATATAACTTGTCCAAGTTCACATAGCTCATAAGTGATACAAATCTGGTCCTGTAACTTCAAAGTAGGTCTTGTCCTACCAAATCATTCTTCATCAATTATTTTTTTTTAAGTCCATCTCTTATAAGATGCAGCATGGCACCTTGGAATAAAAGAAGTAGAATTTAGCATCAGAGGGCATTTACTGAACAGGGCTCTTTCATTTGTGCTGTCCTTAATCTTAACCAAATCTCTTGATCATGTGAGCTTCAGTTTTCAATCTATAAAATGAAAGAGTTGGACTAAAAGATGACTATAAGTCTCCCATTCCCAGCTCAAAAACTGTGGTTTTATTCTCTTCCTGATTTGTTTTATTGTTGTTGTTGCTGGGGGAAGATTTGTTTTTCTTTTTTTAAATTTTATTGATATTTGTTTTTATATTACAAACATTTATAGATCACTCCTATTGGGTGAGAGATCTCTTGTAATAAAGAAAAAACAATTAAGTAAATGCAATAATATAATGACTACATTTGAAAGTGTATGCAGCAATATGTAGCACCCTGTTTATCAGACTAAAAAGTACCAGAAATCTATTTTCCCTCTGGATATCTAGGTGGTCCAATGGATAGAACACTGAGCCTGCAGTGAGGAAGACCTGATTTCAAATCCAGTCTCAGACATATACTACCTGTGTGACCCTTGACAAGTCATTTAACTTTTGGCCTCAATTTTCTCATCTGTTAAATGAACTGGAGAAGGAAAAGGCAAAACATACCAATATTCTTCCCAAGAAAACCCTAAATGGGGTCATAAAGCATCAGATACAGCTGAAATGACTGAAAAATAATAAAAATTTTCTTTCACCCCACTAAAATATAGGAAATGAAAATATTATAACAAATATTAATAATTATGCAAAAATATCCTTTTAAGAATAAGTACATATTACATATATACATGGGAGTGGCCCTTTCAGCTGAGTAGATCAATGAGATAAATGGAATTTTATCTGAAATTTAAATACGGCTTCAATAATTGGATATTTATCCAAATTTATCCAAAGCAAAACAGGGAAAGTGTCTGAATAACTGGCAATTTTCTCTACAAAATTCCTACACTATATATACCATCATTTCTTTCTTCTCCCTGCCCATTCACCCTATCTTTCAGCTTACATTTATGTATTATCCTTCAAAATTAGAATATAAGCTTCTTGAAGACTTGTCCAGAGTCACATAGCTACCAAGTCATCTGAGGTCAGGTCTTCCTATCTCCAGGCCCAGAGCTCTGTCCACAACACTGTCCCTTTATTATGTAAAAAGCACTATTTTTATTCCTCTTACTAGAATTTAAGGTTTGGGGTTCCTATATAACTTATATTAGTATTTTTCTTAGTGACTAGCATAGTGCCTTTTCGTATCTTGGAAAGTAGGAGGAAGCTAAGACTTAAAATTTCATTTTCTATATGGAAACTCTTTCCAAAGATTCAGATTAACTACTTAACTGTCAACTTAAAGTTTTAGAGAGCTTTCTGAGACACTAGTTAGTTGAGTGATTAGGACTCTCAGAGGTAAAACCTGAATTCATCTCTTTTTGATGCTGAGACCAACCTTTTGTCTAATATAGCATCTTGACTCTCATTTTGACCATAAGAGGTACTTAATGCATGTTTCTTGAAACTAAACACTAAATCACATATAATTTATTCATTTTTCATTATTCAACAACATAAAGGTGTAAATGTTTGCCAGAGCTCATAAAAGAAGTGCTTTGTTACTTTAAAGTTGGTAAGCACAGAACTCAAAATGATGAAAATTTCTATTTATGCTTTCCCCACACACTTCAAAGATAATTTGTTACTAGTTTGACTCAATTTATAATCATGCACATTTTATGTCCACATGTATTCTGTAATATAAAGCATTAAAATATGGGCGTTATCAATTCCCAGGTGACATTTCCTATAAAAAATGCCTATTTTCTGACGACCAATTTTCCCAAATTATCCTTTGGGTTATAATTGTTCTATGTCTAAAAATGCAAACTGCTTTCTGATACAAGTTCATTAGGCTACCTAGAATTTTTCTGGGAGAAATGTTGTCTTTATTTTCCTTTCAGTGTGATTTCAAGCACTTTCTAAAAAGCACAACTAAGTTTTTTTTAAAGCTTTTGAAAGCTGTCAAGCTTGACATGTTGCACTTGGAAAGTGGAAAGCATGCTTTGACAAGTTTGGAGAGCTTTAAGTATGAAAAATGAAAGTTACAGGCATGTGAAAATAGTGGTTTGAGAATGCAGCATTCACCATTTTTCTTAAAATCAAATGGACAATGTGAGGACATCACCAGTACTTATATATATATTTTAGGGTTTTTTATAATTAAGAAAATAATTAAGAAAAATGCATCATTTCAGCATTGTCATTAAAGTATAGAAATTGTTAGACTTTAATTTCTCAGAGTATTTATTTCACAGTATTGCAAAGTAGAGGGAGCAGTGTGGCCTTACATCCCAAATTCCTAGGTTCAAATCCTAGTTTTTTCAGTGAATGAGTGACCTCCTATAGTTCAATTCTCATTTACCAGTTTCAGTTTCTTCATTTATAGAATATGGTATAAGAATGTGGACTACTCTTGCTGACCTTTCCAAGATAAGTATCTATAAGTTTCTATCTATGTTCTCCCTTACCCACCACACAGCCACTGCTGAAACTCTATCTTTCCATGTATTTTCATTTTAATATCTATGCATGTTCAAACAAAGAAGCTTTGGGGAATCAAGATTGTAAGGTTGCAAATAGAGTGTCTTATTACTTTAAAGTTAGTGAGTCTACCAAAGAGTAATATCTAATGACATAATGTCATCAAGTGAAAAAGTATTACAGGTTTCAAAATTGATTGCAGAACATATTTAATTACTATCTTGAATATTGAACCCATTCATATATTGCAGTTCCATGTCAATTTATGTCTTCTCCAACTAGACTGTGAGTTTCAGAACACAAAAGGAACATGCCTTCATATCCTTTTTTTTTTTATTCCTTTACATATTAAGTAAGGTGCTTTGTAATTCCATAAATACTTGCTGGGGAAGTAGGAGGATATGCTCATTGATTTCTTTATGTATTTTCCAGGCATTCAAATTCTCTGACCGCTTAAGGTCAAGATAACCTTGATCTTGTGAAATTTTAAGCTAACTCCAATACTTTCCACTTCCATCAATTTGGGTTCAAATGGCTAACAAAATGAAATCGTATGGGCGTATGGGTGTGCTATTTTTCTATCCTAGTGATTATCCATTGCAATGGATAAAGACAATTTCATCTGAAAAGACTTACAACCTTGCTAATATATCACTGTGTCATAGAGAGGTACTGGGCTGATCCTATTACTTTGTCTTGAACATATCCACCAGGTAACAAAACAATGGAGTCCTTTGCTCATAGCCTTCACACCATAAACTGAGTACTACAGAAAACTTATAAAAACTAAGCACAACACACCAGAAAAGATATGGCTAAAGTAAGGAAACTTTTAAAAATACACAGATATTCCTGAATTTACAATGCCAGATATGTTGTTTTCATTCTCAAAATAGTCACCCTGAGAATCTATGAATTTATTCCAAATTCGTTGCCATTGGTCAAAACATTTCAGAACTCTTTGGAATTTCTTTCAGCATCAAAAACAAAAAAGAAAGCCCCAAATTTTAAGAAGTTGAAAATCATTATCCATTCTAGGTGAACTTTTTGTTTGCTTTAGCCTTTTTGTAGCTTAGTAGATGGAGAAATGGTTGTGGGATCATAGGGACCCAGCAACAAATTCTGCCTCTGACTCATAAAGGCTGTTTGACTCTGGGCAATTAAATTAATGTCTCTGTGGCAAAGGTAACTCTCTAAATTAGGGACTTCGGAGGAATTATTGATCTGTATTGGCACTGGAAACTTCTTATTCTGGAAGTTCTCTCTTCCAATAAAATCACATCTAAATCCTAGCTTTGTTTTCTGTGTTTTTTTTTTTTAATTGTGTGTGTGCGTGTGTATGCATGTGTGTTTTATTATGTTTATGTTTTAACATCCAGAAATCATTCACAGTAAATTCTGGTGAATGAGAAAAATAATTAAATCATATAACACACTTTTGGTCAAAAAGAAGGTGCGATGAAAATTAATAAGGCAATTTCTTAAGTGGCTTATTCACTAGTCCTGAAAGCAGTTCTAAAAAAGAAATTCTGAAGTTCTTCCTTTGATGAATTACAGCAGCATTGAAAGAAATGGATATGTAGTCTACCAGTTTATGTACTTATTCTGAAAAAAATAATTTATTTTTAAGTCTGATGTGTTTATTTTTTAACAGCCTCACTGCTTTACAATAACATTGTTTAGTATATAAGCAGAGACCACCATGGCAAATGGACAGACCATATCTTTTAATAACAAACACATGCCAAGGGGCACAAATAAGTTTCTGTGGTAACTGAATTTCCTGAATTCGAGGAAATTAATTTCTTAAATGTAACATTAACAAGAGTCGAAACTGTCATATTTAGTATTACAAATTAGATTGAAATCACAAGAGCAGAAGGAAACATACCTGCAACCTGATAATATAATTGGCTAAAAAATTGACACTATCAATGTCACTAGCAATGTTAATGATCTAGTGCCCCTCTAATCCCCTAAGCCCCCCAAAACAAATAATATGGTTGCATCTACAAAATGCAAGAAATATTCACTTGAAATTGTTTTAAAAATTCTGTTTATTTGATAATGATCTTAGTTACCACCTAAGTTGGAAGTTCAATTTGAATTCTGACCACAAAGTAAATTTTTCACATAACTATTCTCAATAGAATTTAATTCAATTTAGTTCAACAAGTATTATTAAGCACCTACTATGTGACAAGCACTAAAATTTGGCAGTGGAGATAAAGAGGAAATAAAAAAGACCCCTGTCCTTAAGAAGCTGACTTTTGAATAGGGGAACAATATGTACAAAGACATATTAAATAACATTTAAAAAAACAATATTACACCACAAGAATTCACTAAGTATTTATTGTGTGCTGATACTATGCTAGATTCTATTGATATAAAGAAGTGGTACAGTTCTTTACTTCAAGTACTTGCATTTTTCAAAGAGAAAAAAAGTATATATATATATATATATACATATATACATATTTGTGTATATATACATATGCACATGCATAAAGAATACATACAAGGTGAGTTTTTTTTTTTTTTTTAGGGGGAAAGTTTTGGGGTAAGAGGTTTAGTACCTGAAGGGATTGAAAAAGATCTCATCTAGAAAGTAAACATAAAGAAACTTGGGGTCAGGAGACAGAATGAACAAATGAGGGTATTAGAAAAGGCCTTGTGATCCAAGTCTCAAAGAAAATATATAGATTACAAGAAGAGAATTTCTGGCACAGGGGACATCATAGTGGCAGCAGGCAGAATGCTATGTTTAGGTCAGTTTTTCTGCAAAGTAGAATGCATGAGGAAGGATAATATGAAATGAGTCCAGAAATATAGGTTAGAACAACATTGTAAAGGGCTGTAAGTGCTACAGAAGTTTGTTTTTAATGCCAGAGGTGATAGGGAGGCACTATGTGCTCCCTAGAGGATGTCATTCAAACAATTCATTACCAAAGCATGCTGCTGAATGATTTGCTATAGCTAAATAAGTATAACTCCTCTTACTTTAGTCTCTCTTAAACATTCTTTACTTCTTTCTCCTCTTCCACTTTTTCTTCTTCTCTTCCCCCCCTCCCCCCGTTGCTTTGTCTGTCTCAGTCTGTTGCTGTCTGTCTCTGTCTTTCTCTGTGTCTTTCTATCTCTGTTTATCTGTCAGTCTCTCTCTATGTCTGTGCCTCTGTGTATTTCTGTCTCTGTCTCTATCTGTTTTTGTCTTTCTATGCGTGTCTGTCTCTCTGTGTTTCTGTGGCTGTCTCTGTGTGTGTGTCCGTGACTCTGTGTGTCTTTTTCTCTCGGTCTCTCTGTTTCTATCTATTTCTCTCTTCTCTCTCTCTCTCTCTCTCTCTCTCTCTCTCTCTCTCTCTCTCTCTCCCTCTTGTACAGACTTGCATGGTTTTTCATGGGGAATTCCATTTCCAGTTGTGTGAATTGCCCCTTAAAATCTCCCACACTAGCTCTTTGATTTATGATACCAAGAAAGTTCAGCAAATCATTCATTCGTCTCACCTCTTGTGAAAATGGCAGAGTAGCCCCAACCACCTTTTGATAAGGGCAGAGTTTAGAATATAAGACACAAGAGTAACTATCTTCATCATAAAAGCAAAATGTTTTGGATAGTTTGCAGCTACATTGTCCCCGAGATCATTTTCAAAAACGTACACAAGTAGAGAAGTCCTGAAGATAAATAAGATGAGTATTTTCAGACTCCAATTGGATGACTTTTTTTTCAGTCTAAAACAGCCATCTATTTCCACAGCTACTTAGAATTATTATTTCTCTTTAAAAAGACTTGATGAGCATATCATATATTCAACTAAACAAGAGGGAATGAACATGGGGGAAAGGGCTGTGTTCAGCAAGAAAATGGTTTGAACAAAACAATTTCTGAGGTCTTTTTAAGCTCTAATATTCCAACCATATACTTTGATTCTCTGCAGCAGGGATTGGAATTTAGAAGTAATATGTGGAATCTTATCAATAAAGACAATATTATGACACTTTTCCCCTTATTTGGTATGATTTCAAAGCCCTCCAACCTTCCTGAAACATTTCCCCAACCCCCCAACCAAAAAAAAAAAAAAGAAACATCTCTCCTAGTTTCTTGCTAATGCCTAGAATATTAAATTAAAGTTGGGTTACTTTAGAGCTTTTTCCCTCTTTTAAAATATCTCAGGAAAGTCACACATTGAGCATTATCATTTACATGCTATAAAATAAATTTATTAAATTCTTTTCTGAATTTGAGCAGGTTCAAATTGGTGGTAGGATTAGCCATGAGGGCAGGAGATGTCTTGAGGGGAGGGAAAGGTGAGATACCTTCAGATGGGAGAAGAAACAAGAAACTGAGGACAGGAAACATTTTTCCTTCTTTATAATTTCACCTGGCATCAGATTGCTAGATTTTTCTAGGAGATTTCAATGAAACACCAATGTGTTATTTCAGAACCCACAAAAGACTTAAGGAGAATCATCCATGCAACTGTTTCTCTAGCAATCACAATCTTATCTTTCACAGAGCTGAAGACATCCAATCACAACTGAAATCATAGTTAGGTCACCTTAGTAGAATCATGTTGACTTAAATTATAAATAAAAACGTATTTTTCAAAACAGCGAAAGTAAAGCATTCCTGAAGGAATTATCATTCTTCTAAAATCTTATGAAAGCAATCATGTTTATAGCTAAAAACTTTAAGCAACTCAGCAACAATGATATTAAAAATATATTCAATCAAATTGTCCTTTAAAAAGGAATAGCATAAAAAATTAAAAAATACCATTTAGATACTCAAATAATCCCAATACATTGATTTAGTCAAATGAATACAAACTCTTCCCAAACAAACTTTCTACCCACATTGTTAGGTTTGAGTTTAGACTTTTCTTCTTCTACTTTCCTATAGTCTGAAGGACAGAGCCAATGATGAGGCAATGGGGAAGAAGGAATGGCAAAGGAAGACCAAGAAAAGCTAACTAACAGGAAAATCAGTCCCTGACTAATCACAAGTTTACAGGACATCTTTACGAAGGGATATGAGAAATTTCTTCAGATTTATTGGTAAATCTATCAATCAATCAGCTGTTGAATATATACTCTGTTCAGAGACCTTTATCAGGCTATGTAGATGCTAAAGGATTCTTGTGTGTAACCAAAAGTATGCTGTGCTTTTTTTAAAAATGGAGTCACTTTGCATTTCTGCAAAGAGACCAATATCTAATTGTCTACAAGTCACATAAGATGTGCTATCTCTGAAAGTTCAAGGATGTCTGAATGGAGATCGCTACTTTAAAAGGACTTATGGGTTCAACAAAAAGGTTTTGAAACATTATCTTCATATTTCCCACATTAACTGTCTCCTTTTCTGGCCCTTGGTAGATTGATCTTCCTCCCCTCTCCATTCTGGTGCATTTCTGTGCATCTGTCACAACTGCATCCCCAGACTGCTGCCTTCTGACTTCTTTTGAGCTGTATCTTGCACTTCTCCTTTGGCAATATCCATCCCCTCTGGGATGCAGGGTGACAGGTGAGGCTGAAGGAACAGCCAGGATGCTCGGCCCAGCTTCTGCTGCTTTATGAAACTTATCAGAACGGCACAATTCGAGTCCATTTCGCTCGCAGCAGGGGCCGCAAGAGAAACATTCCCTATGTAAGAATCAGGCCCTGCTCTTCATCTGCGGCTTTTGGGATTGATTCTACAGTGGCTATCAATTGAAAAAGAGGGGAAAAAATACAGACCCAGCGCCTTCGGAAGTGCATCCCAGGGCACACACACTACCAATTTGTTCACCCCTACATGTGAAATGCATGTAAGGATTGTGTGTGCCCAACTCTAAAGCTATAATTTTATTGACAGGCTCTGATGACATTATAAAATCCATAGGGGCAAAGAGCAAGTGATTTGCTCATGTCACTAGAAATCCAATACAAAATTACAGCTTTCATTTAGAAGCCTTTTTGGTACTTCCTCCCCCACTCTATAATGACTCATGGTTACCAAGTTACCAATATTTGACTGGGGGTGGGAGAGGAAGATGAGAAGGATTCAGCAAAAAGGAAAAACAAAACATTTTTTTTTCTTTTACAATTTGTATAAACCTCAAATCTTTAAATGTCAATGAGTTGCAGGACCATCATTGGTGAATTCTTGAAAATGTATTCTGGGTGATATGGGGATAAAGAAAGAGGTTCTGTTTAACTTTAATTTTGTAATATATTCTAAAAACATCAATTTATGTGCTATTAAAGTATATGATTGATATGGTATTTTGTACTTTGGTACTTTACTAATATTGATTTTTTATAAGAAAGTGAGAGAGAATAAACTCATAAATCTGTGTAGGGTTTGTATAGTGGACCAGGAAGACAGGGGAAACTAATAATCAGTGCAAAGTCTCATTTAGAGGTCTGGCAATGGGTAATATTGAAGTTAGCTGCTGAAAATCCTTCATTAATACTTGTATGATATGATTCAGAGATTGTAAGTCAGAGGACAATTTACAAAAATGACTGGAAAAATGAAAAGAAAAATTACTGCTAGTCTCCACTGTTTGTTTTTTGTTTATTGGCTATGTTCTTTAATAATGGTAATATGTCACTTTAAAAGTTTTAAATATTAACATGTATTGGTCTACCTGCCATCTAGGGGAGGGGGTAGGGGGAAGGAGGGGAAAAGTTGGAACAGAAGGTTTTGCAAGGGTAAATGCTAAAAAATTACCCATGCATATATCTTGTAAATAAAAAGCTACAATAAAAAAATAAAAAAGTTTTAAATATTTAACTCATATCCAACTTAGAAATAAAAATGACATTTGATGAAACATAAATATATTGGCAGTATCTTAAATAGAAATATATTACAGAAAACTATATTGATGACATGACTAAGTATTTTTTTCAACTTAGTAAACTAATAACATTCCTCATCAAAGATTGACAATCAGGGAGAAAAAATTAATATAGAATAAAATAAAAATATCATCATATCCACATGGCTAGTATCTTACATCTGCCTGATTATGTATATATTTTCTATCTGAAATGTGAGGGCCTCTTTAGGGCTTTCTTTGTATACCGTGTGTTTAGCAGAGTATTTAGTATATAGTTAGCACTTATTGTTTATTGATTAGTTGTGATAAAAAAGCTTTATAATTTTATTAGTACAATGAACAATGACAATGTAAAAAGAGCTGAATGTCTCCCTTTTTTTCTGCAAAGAAGCAGTGTAGTATAGGTGATGAAGTATGCTTTAAGATATAATCAATATATTTGTTTTCATTGAGCAATCTTAAAATCTATTTCTGCCTTCTATTTAATGATAATACTAATAACATTAAGAAATTTGGTTAAATTTTACACAGAAACCTTATTAATGTAATGGGAATGACTTTCATTTAATTATACAATTTCCATTTTCAAATAATTTCAACAACTTTGCTTGCATAGTTGCTTGCATAAGCATCCTTGGGTCAAGTCTATTATATGTAAAACATCTGGACACCAACAAATTATTACTTTGTATGTATAAAATACTATACTTTGATGTAATATTAAAACCTCATTATTCAAACATTTTTAAGATGTGTGTAGTTGGACAGACATAATCATCATCTATCCTTACAACTCTGAGGAAATTCACATTGGCACTATTTTTCAATATACTGAAAGGGATTATTATAGAACTATTTTTCAAAACAGGTTCAGATTTCAAGGGGCATAATAACAACATTTGCTTAAGAAAATTATATTGATATTATATTTGCAACATAATATGTTCACTTGCAGCATCACTAGCTATAGAAATGATATTTACAGACTCACAGAATCTTTGAGTTGGTAAGGAGTTCAGAAGATCTAGTACACCAAGATGCAGTACAGGGATCCACACTACAACTTCCAACTACCCTTTTGTTTTGAGGAACATTCTCTGATGAGGGCCTCATTCCCTCAAGGGGCAAACAGTTACCTATTTTTTCGAACAGTTCAATTTGTTAGGAAATTTTCCCTTACATCAAGAAACCTGCCTCTTTTCAATTTCCACAAGTTGCCCTCCTACTTCTTCCCCCTGGGGGCAAGCAAAATAAGTCTACATTCTATCAAGTAAGTCCTGCCTTTGGGGCATTCATACAATGTGTACACTATTTATATGTCAGTCTTTGGAGATATCAGGTTGCATTGATCTTTTCATTGAGACACAAATCTGATTTTCCATTAATAACATTTACTATGTCTCTGAAAAGTAGTGGCAAAAACGCTGTCTATGTCACAGTATATAATTTCTTAAATTACTTTATAAGTATTATAAAGACAAACCCTGTGAATCAGATTTTAAATTGAAAACACACACAAACAGAAATCCAACTGCAACAAAAATGTACGTTGATTTTTTTTTTAATGGAATACAAAATGTTTATGTTTACTTAACTTGGATTTGTGCAGGTATATATTTAAATACCCAATTTTGAGATTCCTTATGGTCTTCATTTCTCAGCAATAACAAATAACTAAAATATTTTTAAAAGGGCCAAACCCTAAACCATACGGAGGTTAGGGTATGTGGGGTTGATGCTTAGATGGAGAGACTTAAAGAAAAAAGAAGGTACCCTCACAAAGGGTTATTATACCTGATAGGCTCCATACAAGACAGTTGAAATGTGAACTTCAGTATTCAAAATAAAAAAGATACAATCATATGTCTGGTTAACTTACAGGAAATAGTTCCCGAGACAATTTTACACTAACTACAGTGATTTGGGCAATTTTTTAAAATAATACCAGCCAATTTCTCTCCATTATACTCTGCTGGCAGAAAATAAAACATTTTTCTTTGAAATGATTGCCTTTGGTTTTGTTAAATCATGCATTCTGTCAACATGTGGTCACCATTTTTACATGATCTTTCTGCTTCCCTGAAAAAGAATGAATTCACAGTCTGAACTCTGATATAAATATGCAATCTTGCAACTGTTAAAGCTGTTTCTATTACTGCAAAATGAATAGATAAGAAATGGCTGTAGTACACAGAGATGTGAAACAAAAAGGGATGACAGAATCATAAGAATAAACCTCAAATTCCTATGTCTACCCTATGGAGAGCTGCAGAAAATAACAGGGCGAGTAACTCTTTGGTTCCTTGGCACACAGAGAGATCTGGGGGAATATGAGCTTTAAAAGTTTAATATTTAAAACAAAATTCGAAACCCTCCATTTAAGTCACAAGGCATGTTCTAGCAAGATTGCTGCAGCTGAACAAATTCAACAATCTTCAACCTTATACTGTCAAGTGGAAGTCATGTACTAATAATACTATATATTAGTGATCAGGAGACACAATCATCCTAATAATGTGACTTGAACAAAAAAAAAAAAGACTTAGATTATATAAAGGGAATAACCAAGCCTAAAAATACAGAAAGGAAAAAAAAGTCTAAACTCATCTTTTATTAACGATTTGGAAAAATTAACTCTTATATTGCTGGACTATTCTGTCCATCCTATAGAACATTTATTTAACTATTTATCTTTATTGTTAATATCTTTCATTTTGAAGTCAAATTATTTTACAAATTAGAATTTGAATGTTTCTCTCCTGGGTCCTTAGTTAGTGTTGAAGAAATGTAGTAAATCTTTCTAATATAATCATTGTCCTGTTGGTAGCATTAGTCAGTCACTCTGATTGCCTGCTGCATTGCCACTGTGTTCATCTTTAGTCATGTTTACTTTGCATAATTTCTTACATAGATACCTTATCCCAAAATACTTCTGAAAGTCATAAAATTCACAATTATGTCAAAAATGATTAAAAGTAATTGATATCTGTAATCAAGTAAGCTTGAAAGTAGTTGTTTGATATAATAAATCTTAAAATCAATCATAAATAACAAAGGACTCATCCATGGTTCTTAAACCTTATGATACCGTGGAATACTTTGACAGTCTGGTGAATCCTACATCTCATTTCTGAGTATAATATTTTAAAATTCATAAAATATAATTAAAAGGATTGCAAAGGAAATCCCATGTACTGAAATGCAATTACGAAAATATATTTTTGAAAAGTTCATCAACTCCCAGTTAAGAACCCTTCATCTAATCCAACTCTTTGAGTTTACAGATGCATAACCTGAGACATGGAAAGATGATGTGATTTACTTATGGTCATCCAGCCAACTGTTAGAAGCAGCATTTGAAGCTATACCTTCATTCCAATTGCAGTGCTTCCCTCACAATATATAACATGCAACTTGCCCATATGTAAATAAAAGGTTGAACGTATGGACAAATTCTTGTATCAAGAGTGATTTCTGATATCAGAAGTATGACACCATAGGAGGAGGAACAGAAGAACAAGAGGCAAAGTCTCATAAACCCAAGAAGTAGTAATAGCAGCAGGAAATGCATACATGCATACACACAGAAACATATATTTACATAGACATACATATATCTATATGCATATATATATGCACACTTGTATGTTTGTGTCTGTAAACTGGGAAATCAATTTCCTAGAGACTTTTTAAATAAGGAAGCAATTAGATTCCCCAAATGCACAGAAGAATTTAACATTTGGAATTGGGGTGTGTGATGATGTCATTAATTTTACATTTACATACTATAGCATATGATAAGTTGATGCAGCAATAAAGTCCCCTAAGTGAGGGGAAAAGGGATGAATGCTGGAATGAAAATTTCAGCAGAATTGGCTTTAAAGCTGTGACTGAAAGGCTTATGAGGCTTATACAACATTGTCATCCATACTTAATCCATTGCCCAGGATTAAGATTCGTTATGTATTCACCATGGAAACAATGCAAAAGATTTAAACCAATTTCACTACACTACCAAACTAAAATCCCAATTAACTAGAATCCAACTAACTGGAACCCCAAATTATTATCTATTATTAAAGAGTTTTTCCCCTTTCCTGATGTCTTTGACTTCTAGGAGAAATAGACAAATGAAAGAAGCTGATGAAATTAATATATTCAAAATGATCATGAGGATTTATTCCAAAATGAAATTTCTAAAGTGTATCTTTAAGATACTATACTTTCTTCCTAATGGTCTAAAATGGAGATTATCTAATTTAATCTCTATCAATTGCCCTATTCCACATTCCAAAACTTCTCTATGTCTTGACATATTCCATATAATTTTGTTCCTTTCTCAATGCAGGAAAGGTCCCTGTTCCTTGGTAAGATTATTTACCTTACCCTCACAAATTCTAATCATAGTCGCATCCTCCTGCATCTCTTTTAAGACCTTATTCCATTCATCATTACTTTTATTTCAAGCACTGTTATTCTTACTTTCACCATTTGTTTCTTCCTACCTTCCTATAAAAATACTCAAGATTTATCTTAAAAATAAACAAACAAAAATACTTTCCCAGAAAGCTTCTACTCCCTAGGAACTATCATTTCATTTTTTTCCTTCCTTTTACTGACAAAGTTCTTGGGGAGAAAAAGAAAACTAGAATTCCTTCCTCCACATTTCTCACTATTGACCCTTTGAGTTCTTAGAATCTGATTTCCAACTCCACTGATCTCCTAAAATCACTGTCAAAAGTTACCAATGATATATTTTAATATATTTAACATCTACTGGTCATCCTGCCATCGGAACAAAAGGTTTGACAATTGTCAATGCTGTAAAATTACCCATACATATAACTTGTAAATAAAAAGTTATTTAAAAAAAAGTTACCAATGAATTCTTAATGCCAAGATTCAAATTTTTTTTTCTAAATCCTCATATCTACTTACATCTTTGTAGCATTTGACATTGATAAACAAACTCTTCTTGATTGTCTCTCCTGCTTAACTTTCCATGACATGATTTTCTTAACTTTCAATCAATCAATTAACAAGTATCTGTTAAGGGCTTGACATGTTTAGGATACAAATATAAAAATTTATCAATTCCTGAATTTCATAAGCTTTATACTTTTCAGATATGATAAAATTACAAATAAATAAATTCAAAAATATATCTACAACAGCACAGGGGTGGAATTATAGGGCTAGTAGGGGTGGGGGAGGGCGAGAAGTAGGGCTGCAAAGTACAAAGAACCTGGGACATAATGGGAGACCTTTTGAAGGAGGTAACACTTGACTTGAGCTGTGAAAAAAGTTAGGGATTTCAAGGGTTTTCTAATTTCTTCACTATTTCCTTTAATTGTTTCTCATTTTTTCCCCATTTCCTCAAAATAAGCATGTCTTATCATTCTCAGTGACGTTTTTTCCCTTCATTCTCTCTTGTGGATCTTAGCTACTGCAACTGCATCATCAGTGCCTGTAATTGTTGCTACATTTCTATCTTCAGTTCCATATTTACAATAATTTAATTAGTTAATAATACTTCCAATTCAACTTGACTAACAAAAACTTCTTCCCAAACTTGCTACTTTTTAAAAATTCCACATTTCTATCCATACAACTAACATTTATTTATTTCACTCATATGTGAAGCCTCAATATTATTTTTTGTTTCTGTCCTTTCCTTCACCTTTCTTATCACTTGTCAAGTCCTGTGGATTTAAGTTCCCCAATATTTCTTACACCCATTCCCTTCTTACAAAGAAACATCAACCTCCCTGATATTCAGAATGATGATCTTAAGATACAGAAAGAAGTAGACTCAACATTGAGAAATTGCTTTCTTCAATGTAATTTTCAATCAAGTATGAAACTATCAGGAAGGGGTATAGTGGATTCTGTCCATGATCTCAAAGCCTGTCAGACTGAGATGGTCATATCGTAAGAAATATCATAAAAGGCAGACTTTGGGAGGTCAAACTCAGTCAGAAGAAAAGGTTAGTTCTTCATCCCTGTCTGAATTCTACCTCCTGATATAGCAAATTGCTTTTGATACTCATCTGAGATCCTTGGATTCCAGAGTCCCCTACAGCCAGTCTAGTTATTTTGTTTATACTTTTCACTTCCTAATTCAAATCTCTACAAGGTATCTCCAAGAACTGTGTAGGATAAAATAATTGATTTAAAAATATATATTTGGATTTTGGGAGACAATGCAGAACTTGACTTTTAATCCTGGCTTTGCAACTTAACTAGCTCTCTTTTTGACCAAATCGTCCAATCTCCTGCTCCTTCTTTTCCTCATCTGCAAAATGAGATACTAGAAATTATCTTCAGCACTAATATTCTATGCAACCGTGATTTCCAGCAAACAGTGATGAAAAAAGAGGGATTTTCCAAGTAATGCTGAGTAACTTGAAAACTAAATTACCTAAACTATACCATTTCTGGCAGAATGTAAGCTCTTTTAAGAACAAGGATAGGTTAGTTGCTCTTTATAGAGTGTTTTACCTTCATCTCCCTAAAGACAACCACAGTAGCAAGTCCATGGTAAATGCTTCAAAAACATGTGTTAAGTTGAAACAAATTTCTTAAATATCTATATTAATAAAGACAGCTTTAAAATGGAAATGTGATGATATTGGAATAATAGCATGTGAATGTGTACATTTTAAAAAGTTTATTGAAGACTAGACAGACTTGGAGAGTTTCTTTGTAATTATGGAATAGGTATCCAATTTTAGGGTGCTAATGGGACAGGTGGATAGATAGAGTTCTGGGTATGAAATCATCTTCCTGAGTTCAATTCTCTTAAGAAACTTATTAGCTGTGTGACCCTGGGCAAATCACTTAACACTATTTGCCTCAGTTGCCTCATCTGTGAAAAGAGCTGGAGAAGGAAATGGAAAATAACTTCAATATCCTTGCTAAAAAAGTTTCCTAAATGAGGACATAAGGAGTCAGATATGACTGAAATGAATGAGCATCTTGCCATTTTTTCAAGATTCAAAAGCCAGGGCTTTTATAGTCTTTATGTTCAGTGGGCAAATGATAAAATGTGAAGCCTAACCAAAAATGACAGTTAAAGAAAAGAAGCATATAGAAAACACAAATGTTTAAGTGCACAAAATGGATACCTGTTAGTTTTGTCATTTCAGTAATTAAAAAGGTCCCATCACAGAGGTTGAAGGGTTTCTGAAACCCTTGGCTTTGAAAATCTGGACAGCTCATGCCAAATTTGAATAGACTTATTTAAAAAAAATTATGAGTACAGTTTACATTAAATTTGGAAATAAAATAACATAGCTGCTTTGTGTGACCATCTGCTCCTCTCATCAAGCATCTCTACTGACAAAAATGAGGATACGGGTAGTTTTAGTGTGGAGTTAATTGAAGCCTTCCTAAGAATAATTTCAATGCAATGAGTTAGAGACATATCTCACTTTATGATGCACATTTCACACAGTATTTCTGAAAAGTAGAGCAAGTGAGGGACTAGGATGGCATTCTGTAACCTTTCAGATTTAAAACATGATTCAACAGTTTTCTGTCACTCACTAAAATAGAGCACAACCCAAGAGCTGTATAAGCAAATGAGATTGTCCAACTGTAGGAATAGGCCAAAGCATACAGCCTTGAGCAAAGGTCTGGGAAATAGACCTTTTGGATATTTTCCAACTCCTCACTCACCCTCTGATTTGGCTTACATATCCATAAAATTGGCAAAGCTATTCAATAACATTTTCTAAAGTTTAATGTTCACCAAGTATTCTTTTAACATTTAAAATTGACTTACATTGTAGCATCTCACAAGAAAATGCAAGTATCTTTTTTCATTTCCTCTGTTCTCTTCTTCCTTCCTTCATTCCCTTCCTTCCTCCTTACCCTCCTTCTTTTCTTCCTTCCTTAATTTTTTTCCTTCATTCCTTCCTTCCATCCCTCTCTCCTTCCCTCCTTTTTTCCTTCCTTGGGACCTTCCTTCCTTCTTTTCTTTCTTAACTAGGTCTTCTCACCTTACTCAAAAGCCCAATTCCAATTCAGATCATTCCATGAACTACAGCTTAGTTACATTCTAGTTTTGACTTGCCCTCTCTTTAGCAATTGATAACTCTCTGCTTCCTGGGTTCATCAATTTAGTGCCAAATTTAATCAGATACCTAATGGACATAGCTCAGAATTTTTGAGCCCAAGAGATACATTAGTATCAGACTCCCCAGTAACTACAATTAGAGGCATGTGCCAACAGTCATAGATAGATGGTTAAATATAAATATATAAAGATAGATATAAATATAAATATGGATATATATGTATATATAGCACACACAGAGAGATGCATACACACATGTGTGTCTTCTATGAGAGATTTCTCAGAAGTAATATTTCTAATCCTTCCCCAAACGGTTCATAACTTTTTGTGATCTTTGTAAAGAAATGTAATATTTTGCTTCCTTTTTGATTCATTTTCTTACTTACACCTCTTTTTTTGAGTGAAAAGCAGAAATAATTTTTTTCAAGACATGATTCAAAGTGTAAAAATTGAGACAGCACGTCTGTTCCTTCTATATCTGTATCATAATTTTGCCTTTGTCTTTGAATAAGTCATTTATTCTCTCCAAATTTCCATTTGACCATTTGTAGAGTGAGAGATAAAAGAGTTACCAACATTCTGAATAAATTATGTGAATTATGGCAAGACAACAAAGAATTGGGGGGGTGCCCTAAGCGTCCATTATTATCATAACAAAAATAGCATCATTCTCTATTAGAAAAAGAGGAGAGGAAAGTGAACAAAAGTAATTATCCAAGCTGTAATTTGGCCTTGACAACAGAGCTCCCCTCTCCATGCTAAGAAAAGGCTATATACAATGATGATCTCTGAAAGATGGTGCCTCAAATACCAGTTTAGAGGATGCAGAAATACTTCCTGATACCAGCTTCAGAAACAGAATGGAAGTGGAGCTCCAAATAAACAGATGTACATCAGATGTATAATCTCTTAGTTTTGTCATTTAGTAAGCCTGTGGTGGTAACTAGATTTCTCAGTTAACTCTACTCCATACAACATTAACATAAAAACTCCACTTTCTTCCCAGATTTTCTTCTCCCATTTAGTTTCTATTCTTTCAAATAATATCCAATAAAATCTGTAACACAAAAAAGAATAATAATCAACAGATTCCTTCATTCTCAATCTAAAGTATTTTAACATGGTTTTGTTTGAAACAGAAAGATCTCTTAATTCCATTTGTGAGTGAAAATTACTGTTGACCTTATCTGAAATAATTTATGCACATAAGACTGCTTAGATGTGTAGCCAATAGGGAGTTGTCAGCTTTATGTGGTTTTTACTCATCTTTCTGCTAAATCAGAATTTCAAATGTAACATCTACTACCCCTGGACATTATAAGGATTTGTGCTACTCCTTAGAGGACTTAGGTCCAAAAAATCACTAATATGAATGATATCATATAATTTAGTGCAAACTTATTCACATACTCCATTTAAAAAAACAAAGGCATTACTCACCAACTCAATTTTAATATGTTGAAAATCTTTTATAGCACTGATATAGGGAGGACTTGACTAATTATAGATTAACCATGATATATCAAGCTTTTATTTAAGTAATTAGGTTTCAGTGCATAAGATTTGATTCATGTTATTTCAGACTGTATAATAATGAACCATGTTATAACAGAGTTCTGTTGTACTTTACATGTCTTTCACTCCATAAGCAACTTGAGTATAATATAATTTGTAACCTTCAGACATTCTCCATTTAGTTTAATTATTTCAACACATTACAAGTGTAGGTACATTGGAATGAGCAGGAGCCTGAAATAACAAAAGAAACTTTACCAAAGAATTCTTTATGTCTACAAGTAAAATGTAAGAAGTAAGAACATTCTAATAAACATAATTGGATACATTAGTTTCGTAAAGAAGTGACATACTATAGTGGTATAAATATTGGAATTATAATCCTTTGGGATCTGGTTTATTCCTAACTCTAATACTTAATAGTTGTGTGGACCCAGACAAGACATCTAATTTATCTAAGTCTCATTTCCATTATCTCAAAAGTGAGAATAAAAACAAAAGCAGTACATATACAACCAAATGAAAAACAAAATATATATGAAGAACTTTGCAAAACTTAAAGTAACATATAAATGTAAGCTATTATTATTATAATTACTTCAAACTTTAACTAATATTATCTCTGGAATCTTAAGTTTCAAGTGTATATTATGTGTAAAATGTATATAATATGTTCAATATTATGCATTATATAGCTGTATAGTATATACAAAAGCTACACCATTGAACTGTTTGGGTTAAGAGAGGAGAGGATAGGAGAAGAGTAGGAAGGGAAGAGAAGAAAGGAGAGGAGAGGGGAAGGGAGGAGAAGGAAGGAAAAGGGAGGGGAAGTCTGCCACCTTTCCAAGAGCTAACTTCTCAATTTCTGGATTTGAAAATCCTACTCAAATTTGTAAGCAAAAGTCCATGAAAATCAAAGAGTGAAATACAAACATCTTGGATCTTTAAAGAATCAGAAACCTGTCCCAAAATGCCCTTCCTGCAAATGTTAATTGTCAGTAAGGCACTGCATAATATCCTTTGTAGCCACAAAGTTTTAGTAGCAACTGTACAATATTAGATCCCAAAAGGATTTGAGTCAAATGGATTGTGAGAGGGTAATATCTCATTTTCTTTCCTCAGCAAGTCTCATTCTTAGCCTTAAAAATATGGCCAGAAATAAATGGAAATTCAGGTGATGCCTGTCAACTGGGGAATGGCTGAACAAGTTGTAGCCCATGAATGTATATACATTGTGCTATAAAAGATGATGAACAGGAAGATTCCTGAAAGATCTAGAGAAACTTACACCAAGTGATGCAAAGTGAAGTGAGCAGAACAAAAAGAACACTGTATATACTAACAGCAACATTCTACAATAATTGACTATGAATGGCTTGGCTCTTCTTAGCAATGCAATGATGAAAAATAGTTATTCATATCCAGAGAGAGATGTATGGAGTATGAAAATCAAAGCATACTATTTTCATTTTCTTTATTGTGTGTGTTTGTGTATGTGTGTATATATTTTTTTTCTTTTGGCTTGTTTTTTCTTTCACAGCATGACTGATATGGAAATGACTGCTATGGAATAATTGTATCTATATCAAACAGCTTACCATTTTAGGGAAAGAGAAGGTAAGGGAGGGAGAAAATTTGGAATTCAAAAAAATTTAAATTAATGTTAAAATTTGTCTTTGCATGTATTTAGAAAAGAAAAATAAAACAAACATAAAAATCCTAAAATATAGCCAATTGGAGGGATAAATTATTTTATATAATGTTAATTTATTATGTTAATTATCTCCTAAATCACATAGGTAATATAATCCAGTTAAATATAATCTTCCTCATTTGAATACCTATTTATCTATTCTTTGATTTTGAAGACCAATACATTAAGAAAGTTCATGAGGAATGACTTTTCAAAGCCACCCCATAAATTTTGCTTGACTTTTTATGTAGACAACATAGAATATGGTACTATTTCCCAGAAATACATTTCCTCATCTATTTGCTAAATGAGTGTAAATATGATAATCATTTATGACAATTAACACCTAAGAATGTGGCAAAGATGTCTAGGGGCATTCCTTTGAGCCTCTATGAAAATTGTTTGGAAAAAAAAAGATCTTAATCTGAAAATTTTTCTTTAGCTTTTGATTAAATCAAATCTAAATTTGATTTAGATTACATTGGAATATAAGCTCCTAACAGGCAAGGACTACTTTATTTTTGTTTTTCTAAACTCAATCTATTAGACCGAGTGTTCTGTATATTGTAAGTGCTTAATAAATAATAAATGTTTGTTGCATTAAATTGAATTAAATTAATCAATATAATTTCTTGAGATCTCTTCACTTTCTACATGTTAATTTATTCCAAGAACTATTTTTGACTAGAAAAGGAAGCAAAACGAAAGCACTAGGAATCTTCTAAAATAATCTAGAGGAACATTCAGGTCATCTGGGAGTAAAACCTTCATTTTCCTCTGATGAGATTTTATAAGTTACCTGTGTCAAGAAGTTTCACTCAAAGCTATTAATACTGTTGAATCTTTGATTAAATCTGTCACATCTATGAAATAATTAAAAAGAATACTTTTACACTACAATATAACATTATTCAAGAAAACTTCAATATTTTCAGCCAAACAGATTTCCAAAGCCAGTGACACAACTAGAGACTTTAATAACAGTAAAGAAAGATTTAGGAAGAATTTCACTTAAAAGCATGCCTAGGTTCACCTCAATCAAAGATGTTTTAAGGAGTAATTTGCAAAGCAAAGTTAAAAACGAAGATCAAGAGTAATTTTTTTTACTTCTCTACTTGTCTTTTTGCTGAAATCAGTGATCTCCTATCCCAGCATCTTGAATTATATTCTGATTGCAGCTACCTCGACAGAGACCCAAGCATTCCTCATCAGGGCTTTGGTTCACTTGATTTTTTCCCTAGTAGTTTGTGATAAACATAAGAAAGTTCAATTCTTAATCACTTCAGATATATGGGATTTTTGAAGTTACTAAGACAGAGCCTATGACCTTGGGGATTATTTTATAAAAAAGAAAAAATAGTTCAGTTCTATTATTTAGCTCCCTATGTCCTAACCTTGACTTTTTCTGTCTCTTCCTCTCTGTCAAAGGAACCTGAAAGACCATTTGCTCTTCCCTAGTGGCTCTATCTAGGATTACCTCTGGTCATCCTGTACTATAACAGAGAGAAAGAGGAGGGAAGAGAGAGAAGGAGAGAGGCAGAGACTGGCAGAGACAGAATGAGGAAGGAAGGAAAGAAGAAGGAAAAGAAGGAGGAAGGCAGACAGCTGAGAAAGACAGATGAGGCAGAAAAAGGGAGAGAAGGAAGAAGGGAGGGAAGCAGACAGACATATATACCCACAGAGAAATGATTTCACCTTTCAGATCTTGAGAAAGCTAAGTTCTTTTCAAGACCGCATCTAAATTCTGAACATTTTTATTTCACAAGAATACTTTCTTTTTTTTCCCCTCTTATCATCCAAGGTGCCAAATTTACTCCAAATTGAATATGGGGGTGGTGCAGAGCTGGTAGCCTGGGTAAATGTGCCACTCAATAGGATTAATACAGGGAATTTGAGATGCATCTTCTCACTGGGTGAGAAGGATATAGTATACTATATCCCACAGAATTCAGAACCAATTTAACTTTAAAAGTATTGCCAATTTTTCTTTGTCCTCTAAGGGAAAAGAGACAAGTATAAATATAGCAGCATCTGTATGGCTTCACCAAAGCAAAGATCAGATAGCAAGAGCAGTAAGATCAAGGAGTCATGAATTCTGGTATTTCTTTTGATACTCTGGAATCTACCTTCTTTTCCTTAGCAATCTTTTCTTCTGTACCTGAGGGCAACAATAAAAATGTCAGGAAAGCTTGTTTGCCAAATAATCTTTTATATTCACACTATGTATAAGAGGACAAGGACTTCTGTCTTTCCTTTGTTACACTGATACTTAGTATGCTGCCTGATATACAACAATCTTTTAAAAATATTTTCTGATATATTAATTCATAATGGCACCCCCCAAAAAGTTATAAGGAAAGAGTTATCTGCTGGGAATCATAGCATAGTATTTCCACCTCTTGTTGTTGCTTGTTTGCTTGCTTGCTTCTTTTATTTTTCTTTCTCATGTTTTTTTTCTTTTGATCTGATTTTTCTTGTGCAGAATGATGAATATGGAAATATGTTTAGAAAAATTTCATATGTTTAAGCAATATTGGATTGATTGCTATTTTAAAGAAGGGAAAGAAGGAAGAGGAGGAAAAAATTGGAATAGAAAGCTTTGCAAAGGTGAATGTTAAAAACTATTTTTGCATGCATTTGGAAAAATAAAAAAGCTATTAAAAAAAAAGACAAAAAACAGTGCTGGAGACACTGTAGCAAGATAGTTGTAAGTGAAAGTTTGCTGAATTGAAATGAATTGATAGTTGACCCTAGAATGTTTTCTGATCTTGGCTCTGGTAGATGTCAATTTTTGATTCTCCTCTACTTACCTCCTCTACAATCTTTGAAAGGAAGATTGATTTAATGGAAAAACACTGGATGCTTCCCTAGGAAACCATGATTTAAGTTGCAGGATTGTTATGTTCTAAAAAACTTGAAGTCTTAGATAGATTCAAATCATTAGGGTTCGTATTTTGTTCATTTTTGCATTTATTTCATTCCCTTTTCCTCAATCTGACTATTATAAAACATTATGTCTGGGATTGCCTTGTTATGACTTATAATCATATTTGAGATCTTAAAGGATTTTTTTAAAAGTCAAGAGAAAACATATATGGAGAATTCATTAGGAATCTCCAACTTGAACATGTAAAGTTGTGCTAATTCATGTTGTATAGACTGTTATCATAAAATTTTGGAGATAATTATGTATATTTACATATAATAACCATACAGCTAATATATGAATATATAAGAATTATCCATTCAGGATAATTCCCAAGTTCCTTAAGGTTAAAAAAAATAAAAATTTGGTTTTTATATTTAGATTTTACCTTCAGCACCTCTACTTTCTACCCCTGTCTCTCATGCTCCTTGATTATATAGAGAAAGTAGTCTATTGTAATCAAAAGAAGATGAATTTTTAGATATCACAATTTGGAATTAACTCTAGCAGTGAAAGGAAGGGTAAGACTAGTCCAAATACACCACAGTAAAGAATGTGGGCTACTACATTAGAAAGTGAGGTCTCAGAGAAAAGATTACAGAAGGGATTATGGCTTAGACATGAAATACTAGTTATAATTATTTTAAATCATACACAAAGAAATAAGGAACCAAAAGGGGGAAAAAAGTAAAAGAAAAGCCCAATTGTCAAAGCTTCTTATGATCAGCCTACAGACTGAAGAAAATCAGTGGCAGAAAAGAGACAGAACTCTGAAAAGGATCTTCAGGAAGATAGAGAATGGGTCCAAGATGCATGGTCTTTGTAATCTCCATGTATCTCAACTGATCACATTCATCACTTGATGGACACAAATCTTGCATAGGCTAGTGGTGTGAATAAAAATATATCAGCAACAATGAATGATCCTATCAAAGAGAAAAGATGGCACTAAGAAAAATGTTTACAAAAGGACACTGTAGAAAAATTAGCAAAATGGCTGAAAACAACAGATAAAGGCTAACTGAAGAGGATAAACACCCACAGAAAATGTTACTACAAACAAACAAAAACTTTGCAATAGAGGAATCCAAATTGGAATTTCTGAGCAAGATGAAAGTATCACCACAAATTGTTCATCTACCAAAATGCTACTAACAATTAAATGATACAATGAAAACTTTTTTTTTTAAATGAAGACAAATTAGACCCCAAAAGAATAAATGAAGATCTAAGAACAAGTTGGCAAATTTAGGGAAAAAAATGATTGAAAAAAATCAAAAGACAAGAAGATTGGAAGAATTCATTAAAGACTTATAAAACAGAAATGAAGACATTGAAAATATAATACAAAGATATTCTATGACTTGTAGGACTTCCAAAAATCATTCAAAGTTTTTCAATCATTAAGGTTTTTCTTAATTTCACACTTCAGGAAATCAAACTGGGAACTGTCACAGAAATATTAGAAGTAAAGAATGTACAGAATTCGGAAAACACCAACTAAAAGAAACTACAAATTTAACTAAGGAACATCATTGCAAAATTTCAGAATTTTAACTTTAAAAAACATATTTTCCAGAAAGCAAGAGAAAAAAATAACTTTTATATAACAAAGACAATTAACTGCTCATTTTAATTCAAAAAATACTGATATATGAGATTCTGAAAATAACACAGACTTTCACCACAAAGATGAAAGAAGTCACCAAACAAAATAATTGACATTTAGCGAAAGGAAAGAATTTGAGCAATCCCTTCAAAAGAATTCAGAGGTGAGCAGTGTGTAAAATGATCAACCAGAAGATAGTTAAATATGTTAACATATAATTAACAATGAAACTAATTAACAATGAAAACGATGGTTAACAATGAAAAACTAATAAATGAAATTGATTTTTTTAAAAATGTGCTTTATGTCAAACCTAAATTTGTCTCTCTTCAATTTCCATCCTTTGCTCTTGATTCTGATTTCTGAAACTAAGTAAAACAAGTATATCTCACTTTCCATCTTGGAACCCTTCAAATACTTAAAAAATAACTTTTGTGTTTCTTCCCTGTCCCCCACCATGAGTCTTCTATTTACTAGGATAAAGGAATACAATTGCTCTAACCAATTCTATCACCCTAGTTCCACTCCTCTGCATACTTCCTAGAATAGTAACGTCCTTCCTATAATGTGATAACCAGAAATGAGCAAATTACTACACATGTACTATATAGTGCGGTCAAGGCAAAGCACAAGATAACTATCATACTAATAATGGAGAATATGCAAGCCTCTCAGTATAGCTAATGATTGTATATGTTTCTTCATTATCTCATTAAACTATTGATCCTTACTGAATCTCAACTTTAAACAAAGATCCAAATCTTTTTCAAATAAACTGCTACTTCCATTTGATATCTGTGAAGTTGATTTTAGAACCTATGTACAAAACATTATTTTTATTCCTGTTGATTGGTACCCTAACTCAATTTGACCCATTATTGAAGTCTATCAAATTTGTTTTAGATACTGATTTTGTCATCCAGAGTATTAGTGTGCTTCCTACTGAAGTGTTGGCTGTTCAATAACATGATCTATGTCACCATCCAAGGAAATAATGATTTTAAAAAATTAACAGGATGGGGTAAGCAAAGATGTCTAGAACACTCCATTAGAGGTGTCCTTTCAAACTGATATCAAACCACTAATGACTTCTCTTTAGACCTGCCCATCCAACCAGTTCTCAATTCACCAAAAGAGTCTATTGTTTAAGCCATAACTCTTCATGTGTTCTATAAATATAATATGAGAAACTGTCAAATGTTTTGCCAATAAACTCATTAAATTGGCTCAGTGGGATGACTCTCTATTCTTTTTATAAAAATTTACAACTACTTTAACACATAAATATCACTATTATTTTCATTTTTATATTTAAATTTTAAATGTTTTAATTTTCCATTAAATATTTCTAATTATATCTTTTAAAAATTATAATAGTCATTTAAAAATTTAGTTCCAAATGCTCTCCCTTCCACCCATTCTACTCCCATAACTTGAGAAGGCAGACAATGTAATATCAATTATAAATTTCTCACCATTATTATAGGGACTTTTCTTATATCAAATTAGGAACTACATAGCTACTTTAGAGACAGATACCAAAATCTTTATTTCCAAGTATAGATGACTAGTCTGAACTCCAATGTCTCCATTCCCTAGAAATCTGAGTGACCCACAATTTCCTTCAGTAGCATGAATTTCATTAACTTTGGCAATATTTTATGACCATACTTGTATTCAACTATTCATTAATGATATGTCAAAGGAAAAAAAAAACTTATTTGACTAAACCTTTCAATGAAGACAACACTTTTTTAAAACCTTCTTTCATAGTAATTGATATTTTTCAATACTGTTTAAATCTTATCATTATTTTCTTGTACTACCCTACCCAGTGAGGAAAAAAAAATAGGGGTTGATTCCTATATGTTTTCTTAGGAAAGCCTCACACCACTCGTAAATAATTCAGTCAGTGTTTGGGTCAGACAGTGAATTTTTTTTCTTCCTTGAAACTGAGATGGATTATCTTGCTCTCAATGTGGGTAGATGCAAAGTGTCCTCTTTATCCTCTATCCCAAGAGTGCCTGGTTGGCACTAGAAACGGAGCATTTGGAAGCAGCTGCTTTCCAAGCATGGGAAATGGAAGTATTAGAAGCTCTGGTACATGATTCTGAAACATTCTTTGACCCATATTCAACTAATCCAGGCCTGTCTGCTGCCATTTCTACTTCTGAAGGCAGTATCTGTGTGAAAAAAATATGGTGTCAGTATTATCATTGTAAATATAAGTATAGAATTCTTTTCCATAAGAAAAATGCTACATTTCAAAATATCATTTAAACATATATCAGGCCAAACCAAACTACAGCCTAAGATCTATGTATAAATGACACATTTGTTGCTGGGCAAAATATTTTATCATTGACCAGCATACCTACAACACTACCACATTCACAAAGGAAAAAAGTACATGGTTATATTTATGCAATTTTCACATTTCTTAAACTAAGATGGTTCTCTACTTTGATCCTTTTTGTGACCTCACTGGGAGGGGCACTCCCTTCTAAGATTCAGCTGAAGACCTTCCTATGCTTTTTCATTCTTTGTGATATATGATGTCCTGGGAATTTTCATCTTGTTTTCTAACACAGTTTAGATACCAATAAAGTCCACTGACTATACTCAGAGCTGAGGATGCTAAGAAAGACCACTGTTAATTTAGCACTCCAACATGTTCAAATTAATTCAGTTGCAATATGACTTGGCACATGTGTAAAAATGTGTTTTGTTTGACTATGCATACTTGTTTCAAGAGATTATTTTCTTCATTTGTTTATTAAGGTGAAGTGAGGAAAAGAGAAAATAAAAAATGTAATAGATGACCAAATATATTCAGTGATGTTTATTTTGTTATTTTTATTTCCTTCATATATATGTGTGCATGCATGTATATACATATATATGTGTGTATGTATGTACATATATATGTGTGTGTGTGTGTATAAAGACAGAAAAGGAGGGGAAGCATAATATGCTGAATAAAGAGTTTGCACCAATAGAAGCTTCCAAACAAGCTTAAATAAGCACACTGCTTCTGTGACCACATACATATGTGTGTGTCAATAGATATATAGTAATATCTATATTCCTATAGGCACACACTCTATGAATATAGATAGAAATATGTACCCATAACTCTGCTAACAATGAACATGGAACAAGCATTTTGTTTTCGAGAATGTTAGAACCTTTGAATCTCTGTGTAGCATTTTCACTGCTTTGAAAGAGCTAAGTAAAATGATCATGTCCCTACTTGCCTAAATCAATGTAAACTGGGTGCTATTTTTAAGGACTATAAATCTATGAAACATGCAAGTGTCATTACATAACACACTTTATTTGATAAGCACTAGTAGGTACATAATCTTTTCAATTTTAAGGCAAGTATGTATCCTAGGCCTCTAAGGTAGAAGCATTTATATGTTTCTGAAAAACAAGTGCCAAATATGAAAAAAAATAATAAATCTGGTATAAAAAAAATCTGAGGTTGAATTATGGCTCTGTCTCTTGCTAGTTAGCACTATATAGAGATAAATAGAGAGGAGGAATGAAAGAGAAGAAACACAGAGACAGAAAGAGGAAAAAAGATAGAGAAAAACAGAGACATAATATATTGATTACATTTTTTATTAAAAATTATATAATCACAAAAATTTCACAAACACTAGAAAATTCTAGAGCCATTTTTATGTAAGCAATGAGAAGCAGTCTGACAACAAACATTGGATTTATTATCAGAAGGCTCAAGTTCAAATCCCCATGTAATCAGAAAACAACTATTATGCTAGGGTAAGCATCAAATATACAAAACGAGTCCAAAAATTCACATTTTAGTGGAGTAAATAAGAAGATAAAAGGATAAATATACAATATATCTTTACTCTAAAAAGGTATTTTCAAAGGTAAATCACTAATAGTAGGAAGAAAAAAAGGGGGTGGGGAAAAGAACCAGAGAGTTTCTTCCAGAGAGGGTAGGATTTGAGTTGAGAATGGAGGTAAATATAGGAGGCAAAGATGAGGAAAAATATTCCTGAGATAGGGGAGAACCAATGCAAATGAATAAAAACAGGAAAATGCCCATGAAGAACAAAAATGGGCTGACATCACTGATTTGTAGGATTCTTTCTGGGGATTAATATAAAGATATAAAAGATAAGCAAAGGCAGATTTGGAAGAACTTAAATGCCAGTGAATTTAGTATTTACTCCTAGAGGTAAGATGGAGTCATTGGAATTGACAAAATGTTGAAGGAGTAGTAATGTGGTCAGATCTGTGCTTTAGGAAAATCACAACTAAGCTGAGGATAAATTGTCCTGAGAAAGAACTTAAAATTGGGAGAGCAATTAGAAAGGTATTGTAAAACTTCAGGAGAGAAGTCATCATGGTTAGTGCTAGGGTGATGCCTGTGAAATACAGAGAAGGGGAAACCTACAAAAATGCTGTGAAAGTCAAAACGGAATGATATAACAATAGTTTGGATATGTGGAGCTGAAAGAAGATGAGGAGTCAAAGAATGACACTGAGGTTGTAAACCTAGAAGACTGAAAGCATAGTGGTGTCCTTGCCTATAATAAGAAAGTTGGGAAGAGCAAAGAGCTAGGTGGAAAATGACCTGTGTGATTTGGGGCCAATCTCTTAACCTTTCTGCACCTTAATTTCCTCATCTATAAAACAAGGGGGTTAGACTAGATGACCTCTAAGATCCATCTCTACTTCAAATCTGATCCTGTGTTGTTCAACTCAATTCAATTAAGTAAACATTTCCCAAATACCTACTAGGTATGAGACAGTGGGGCACTGAGCTACATATAAATTAACATATTTTTCTTTTTTTTTTCTTAATGAATTTAATATAATTCCATCTTATGGGAGAATCCTTTGCAGAAATCTCAGGATTCCCAGAGGGACCACCTTTATGACTTAAATTGGATGATGTGTCTTCACCTTACTCTTCAATAAAAAATGAAAACACTAGCATGTGTTGTCACTATTAAAACACAGAACACCTTCTTAGGGAAGCAGATTTATCACCATGCCAAAAAGTTAATTGCTTGTTACATTGTGTTAAAGAAAAAAAAAAGTGTTTTTTTTTCACCAACGATTTGTAATACCATGAATGAGAAGCATTTAAATACTTCTATTTTATTCTCTTTCCCCATTCTGAACAAGCAGCATGCTTCTTAAAAGAAAAGAGAGAAGTTCTCATGGGTCAAATTCCCATTACTATGTTAGCAGTGTACTAGAACTGAAAAAAAAAATTTCAGGATAGAAGTGTTTGGAAAAATTCCAACTTTGGGTTTATGTAATCATTTTCCTATGGTGATGGGCCAGCAAGAATATTCATAAGCCATTGAAATGTGCACAACTGGCATTAAAGTTCATACCCAGTGCAAATCTTTTATGGATTCCTAGAAATTACAATGGGAATCTTGTCAGAGAAAAATTACAGAACCATTAGATAATGTGAAAGCTGTAAGCTAGGCCAACTAATTATTAAATTGGGCCAATGAAGTATTTCTAAAACAGTTCAGCGACTTCATATAAATATAGCATGGTACTAGTTGCTGTAGAGAAAAAAAACAACTTTGTATAATATAAAACTTTTGGTTGGCAATAAAAAAGGACAATAATCTTAACATGGGCCTACCCAGTTAAAGTGGTTGCAACTGTACTGTGTCTTTTCACTTGATTTAATTTTCTCTTTTGTTTTGTTTCATTTTTTGTTTTGTTTCATTTTTACATGGATCTAAATGGGATAGCTAGAATGATTCCATGAAGACAAAGTGTTTCCTTGTGGCCAAAATGTTTTTTCAGTCTTTCTTCTCCTGCTGCTTACCCAGTTGTCTGACCATTTAGTATGGAAATAGATACATCTAAAAAAAATGTCCTACTTCACTCCACACTTGCCATTCATGTCAGTCTACTTCATTTCTTTTATTCTCTTCTTCCTCTTTTCTTTGAAACACTTTCATCTCCTCACTGTTTTAAAGGAGTTGCACTACTTTAGTCTGAATTTCATGAATTACAATGTACCAGTTTGGGCAAATGAAGATATAATGGACAGAAGGGGCATGTGAATGGTGTGAACATGTCCTGTCCTAGTCAAGGATAAGATTAATTGGATCAGTATGAAACCATGTGTGAGTTCAAACAGAAAAACACATTACTTAGGTTACATGGAAGAAACTAAAAAAGGAAATTCCACAATTATATCTTGGAATTCCTTGGCAACTGATAGTCTAAAAGAGTTACATGGAAAACTGAGTTAAAGCTTCTTACCTAGGATAACATTATATGTCAAAGGCAGAACTTCAACTCAAGTCTTTCTGAGTCCAAGATTAAGTTTCTCTCTGTTACTCCATGGTACTTTTTTTGTATCTAATTTAGAAAAATAAAGATTTTCCTGAGTTCAAATCTAGCCTCAGACACTTACTAGTTATGCATCCCTGGGCAAGTCACATAATCAGTTTGCCTCAGTTTCTCATCTGTAAAAAAAGTTGGCAAAAAAAACCACTCTAGTATATCTGCCAAGAAAAATTCAGAATAGAGTCATGAAGAATTGGACATGATTGAAACAAGTGATAAATACCACCAAAAGATACCTGAAGAAACTCTTGACTTCATCAGCATGGGGACATCTGGTATGGTTGCTTATTGCACTACACAGATCTCAATCTGTCTCTGTCTTTACACATATATCATACCGAGTAGCCTAAAGTTTGCCAAGATAAATGACTTATAGTCAGTTGTCCAGTCAAATAAGAGATAAAGCCAGGTCTTTTTGACTCCGAGTCAAGCATTATAACCTGTTGCCTCTAGTATTGTCAATTTAGAAATGGGAAAAGAAATACAAGAATAATTAAAGCATGACTCTATAGTAGTGTTATGTGATTCTTCCTCATTCAAACTGAGCCTCCTCCAGGTCTCTAATTTCTTCATGCAAATATTATGCTATATTAGATTCTATAAGTTACATAAAAGTTTTTTAGTTAATGATGATTAGAAATCTGGCTCCAGAGTTAGTGACTAGTACTATGGAATTACTTGTACATGGCTGTGGGTCTAGATGTCTGGCAGATGGCAGTGAATGACACTGCTGGACAACCCAAGGGGAATAAGGTCAACTCATTCCAACTCATTCTGTCAGCCAAGACGCCAGTCAATCAGGACATGGTATGACATTATCAAGGGAGTCTTAAAGAAATTATTATTTAAGCGATTCTACCCAACACTAATGAGCCATTCGGAAAACAGCAAAACAATGCTTTTGAAAGAATGTGGAAACCAAATGTTTGATGCAGCTTTGTTAAGATAGGCCTATAAAAACAAAAATGTGAATCACCTTAAGATTCTCTTGTAGGCATGCTTGGATGCAAAAGCATGCTTTCTCTAAGTTAGGGATGGTTAAATATGCATAATCTAAATAATTTTAAAGACTTGTATAAAAACGAATATGATGGTCTTGCAAAGTTTGTCTTTTTATACAACATTCTGAAGAAAACCTTAATAATTATTCTTAGTATGATTTTACATTCACTTTTGGAGGATACTATTTCTACAGCATGTAAAAGGAAGATTGACTCCTGAAATCTGTATATTAAAAAGCAATAGCTAGTCAACCAGTATTTAGTAAGCACCCACTGTGTGCTACACAAAAGTGCAAAAATAAGTCAAAGTTCTCTTAGAATATTCTGGGGTAAAACATATATTTTAATTATTTTCCTATCCTCAGGATGATACCACTAAGTGCTAAATATTTATTCTTAGAATAAATCTGAATCTAGGATGATTCATCTTTTTCCCCCCAAAAGCTGACAACATGCATAAAAAGAAAGTATATATATATGTTTTTTAAATAAACAATACAATAAGTAAACTTTGATTTATTATGCAATTTATCTCTTTCTATCTCTCTACTGTTCATAATTCAGATTCACGTAGGCCAGTTCATATACCATTAATATTTCCCAGATCTGTTTGACTTTAAGGCTATGATCATTTTTAAATGTTTTAGAATGTAAGTCATTTATCATTAGTATTACAGTGGTGCCACTGCTAGTATTTCAATGAAAGTTGTCTCAGCAGTTCCAGAGGTTCATAACTTGGTGGTAAAAGCTAGCTCTGTATGATAGTTGGCATAATAAAGCTTAGCCTGAGAGCAATTTTTTTAAAAGTGGAAAAAATAACACTAAACTGCCTTAGTTATTTTGAAGTCCAAAGTAAACATAAAAATAAACAAACAAATAAGCCCTACAGTTTCCTGTGTATCTTAAATTGTGGAAATTTTAAAGGCTTTGTTTCTAAGTCGGGAATCTGTCAAGTTATTCATACAGAATATAAAATATAACAAAGCAAAGTGTCCTCTTTGGAAGGATATTAAAACTCAATGTAGAGCTTAACAAAACACTTTTTAAAAGAAGACAAAATTGAACTTTGGGACACTAAAAATCCTTAAGCAACTAAATTATATCTTCTTTCTTTATAGTTCTTGTATTGATAACCTCCCCCCAAAAAAAGTAACATTTAATTCTTAAGTAGAACCTGCTAGCCAAATAGCATATTAACAAGTATTTACTCTGTATTTTCATTAATTTGTAACTTTCAAAAAAAGTGTGGTACATTTAATAGATTGTTTACAGACCTGTGCCTTGGTATGTGTATATACAGACATACTTTGTCTCTGTCTCTCCCTGTCTCTCCATTTCTGTCTCTGTCTATTCCTGTCTCTGTTTCTCCCTCTCCATCTTTCTCTTTGCCCTAACTCCGTATCTCCACCACTTTGTCCCTCTCTGTATCTCTGTCTCTCTCAACATCTCATTCTCACTCTCTTACCTAAATATTGCAGCAGTGTAGATAACTCTGGGTGAGAAAACTCACTCACTGTTGTAGACTGGCAACTCATATGTAATTTAGAGATTTGACACTGAGAAATTCCTAACTTGCTCATGATTGTACAAATAATATATTTGAGTCAGAAGCAGGATTTGAATTCAGTTCTTTCCAATTCCAAAGTTAGCTCTCTGTCTATTATATTATATCACTTTTTAGATATTGCATCTGACAAATTAGAAGATGTATCATTGAGGAAATTGAGGCCTAGAAAGATTTTATGGTTTTTCCAAAGTTACTCACCTATCTAGTAGTTTAGCCAACCTTAGAACTCTGCCCTTTCGATTAATTGTTGGATTTTTTTCTCCACAATGACTATGCCACTTCCATTCAACAGAATGTGACTTCACATTGAAATGACATAAAAATGACTCCTGCTATAAACAAGATGATGGACAAGTCACTTTTCAATCCTTATTCTCAGTAAAAAATATCTACATGTAAAAAAAAAATTGCAGCTAAATCCAAAGGGAAAAAAGATTCCCAATATGGTAAATTACTTATGAGCTAATATCAGACTCAAATTCTTAAAGTGCTCACCTGGCATCTCTCCCAAATAGCCTTCATTCTCTCAGTAGGGATGTATAGACTAACCCACAAGCTAGTATATCATTCTATACTGGGATTGTTTTCTGCTGTAGGATCTTTGACAGCAAACCTAACCCCCTACCCCTAGTATCCTCTAACAAAAGACAATAAATGACAGACATTGATTATTTTGTTGTTGTTCAATTATTTCAGTTGTATCTGACTCTTTGTAACTCCATTTAGGATTTTTTTTTTTGACAGAGATATTGGAATGGTTTGCCATTTCCTTCTCTGGATCATTTTGTTGATGAGAAAACTGAGTGAAATAGGACTAAGTGATTTGCCCAAAGTCACATATATAGTAACTGTCTGAGGCTAGATTTGAACTCAGAAAGATGAATCTTGCTGACTCCAGGCCCAGTATTGTAACTTACTCTGCCTGATCACATAATGAGGAGCTGGAGAAAAAAGCAAACTGTCTTCTGCCTAGGGCAGCAGGTTGATTAGAGCTCCGAAAGTATAGAATTCTGGTCCGATTAGAGTTTTTAACCCTGAAGGGAAAAAAAAAAGCATCAAATGTTGATTCAGCCTAACCATAGAAATTACAAGGGAAAGCACCAGGACCAAAAATTAGCTAGGGCCATTCTTGATTTCCCAAGACTGCTTAGAACAGATACTAAAACTGATAAAACCTAAATCCCCCAAGGAAGGAAGATGCTGAGATCACTTTGTAGCTTATTCTCAAGATATAACAACAGACAAAGGAGGAGTCAGAAAGAGATTAAAGGACAGGAAATCTATGATAAGTAAGGGAATTTAATATGAGTAAAGGAAAGCACTTAACAAAAGAACAAAACAATTATTTTTAAAAGGAAAATGTACACTCATAAAAAAACTGGTAAGTATAATTAGTAATTAGAAGAGAAGGCAATGAGGATTTAACTATTCACTTAAATGAAAAGTGAAAAAAAGGAAAAAAAGAGGAAAGAAAAAAAATCAATAATTTATATAAAAATCCCTAAATTAGTAAAAGGACTAATATATAGCAATAGCAAAGAGGGGGGAGTCCATAAAAATAGTTTCCCAACAAAGTAGTTTAAGTACCAGTAATTCTATGGAGAAAATATTGATCCAAAAAAAGATAGTTTTTTTTTTAATTCTAAAGAAAAGTATCAAAGACTGAAAAATAAATTTTACATTTTACAAAATGTTTACATTTACATTACAAAATGTAAATGAACTAAACAAATAAAAGAGAATAGCAAAATGGATAAGAAAACAAAAACCCAAAATCTGTTGTTTAAAAGAAACAAATCTAAAAAGAAATGACACACATAGAATCAAAATTAAAGATTAAAACAAAATTTACTATTCATCAGGTAAATTCAGAAAAGTTGGCCAGATAATTTTTAAGACTCTCAGTAACAATATAAGTAAATAAGAAAAGTATATTTTGCTTGAAGGATCCAAAGACAATAAGCCAAATTTATAAAGGATTTTTAAAAAGTAGGAGAAACAAAAAAGTACTTAAGTACCTATTATGTGTCAGGAACTATCCTAAGCACTCTAAAAACATTAGCTCATTGAAAAAGACAAAGATAATAATATAATAGTGGAAGACTATCATTTCTCTTTCAGAGTCATACAAATCCAATAAAAAGTAAAAACCTACATATTTCCTAGAACGTAGTCTTTACAAAACTATAGTATATATTGGAACTGAGAGAGAAAATACAAATATAAAAAAAAAAGCAAAAATACTAAACACTTTCTTTATAGGCTGTAATGACACTCAAATAAGCATCTATAACAATAGCACCAATCAAAGACACAGAATTAACTGTATATTTAATAATTCACTCCTAAAATATGAGAGGGTCAAAGAGCATATCAAAGGAACAATTAATAATTACTTTACGGTAGAAACAATAATGAAAGCATGTCAAAATTTCCATAATAAAGCTAATGTTGAACTGAAAGGGGGCAAAAACAAAAAATAAACCAAAAAAAAATCTAAAAATAGACATTAATGGAATAGAAAAAAAGAATTAATAAACTGATTATCTAATTTAAAAACTGTAAGAGCCAACATACACAAAATAAACCAAAAAAATTGAAAAATAGAGGGCAGATAAAAGAAATAAGATAAAACATATTAAAAAGATAAAACAAATAAATAAATAAAAGAAAACATAACTCAAAGTTATTTGAAAAGCCTACAGAATTAATTAACCTGATTAGAAAGAATCAGATGACAAATCAAATAACAAAAAGGAAATCAAAGCAATCAGAATAGAAATATGTAGGAAAAGAAAAGATAAACAGATATAAGTCAACAAAACTAATAATTCAAAATAAATAGAGGAGTAATTTCAAAAACACAAAATGCTACAACTTGATAGATTACCAGGGAGAAACCTTAAATAATTTAATTTTAGGAAAGGAAATTATACTAATAATAAAAGAATTATTAGAAAAGAATTATATCAATTTTTGTTTGAATTTGAAAAGTCTATCGACTATTACAGGAGAATTCTATCAAACTTTTAAAACTAATGAATATGAACTAAGCAGATTATTTTAAAAAATAAAAACAAAGCATTCAACCAAAATCCTTTCAAGAGACAAATAGTTCTCTAATGCCTGTTGAATGATTAAATACAATTAAGATAAATATCATTATTGAATATTGGCACAAAAATATTAAATAAAATCCTAGCAAAAAGATTATATCAATTTATTTAGAATCATTCACAATATCCTGAAGTTAGATTTATGCCAGGGATTCAAGATTAATTCAATATTAGGAAGACAATTGACATAATTCGCCATGGTAAAAACAAAAATAGCTAAAGCCACATGACCTAGAGATATAGAAAACAGTATCTAAAAAGTATATTGCTCAATTATACTACAACCCTAGGAAGTACAAGAAAGAAAAATATAGAAAAAGTATCTTATCTAAAACTGTGAATCAGTATTGTCTGAATTGGGGAAATAATAAAAATGTTCCCAATAAATACAGAAAACAGGGATGTCACTTTTCCCTTCTCCCACAATGGACTTCTAGCACTGCTAAAAAATGATTAATACCACAGGAAAAATGAATTAAAGGCAGGTAGAAAAAGAGGAGGGGAAAAAAATATATCCCTCTTACTATTTGATGACATAAAGTTTAATTACTAAAGAATCAGCAATAAAACTTTTAGACGTTCCTTAAGGAATTTGTAATGAAATAGACAATAGATTTGGTAAATTATAAACTACAAAATAAATAGGTAAAAATAAGCAATGTTTTTATAGGAATTCTGTGTTGTCACCATAGAAATCCCCTGGAATGCAGTTTCCCGCTGGTTTGTTACACTGCATCAGAATACTAGTGATATAAGGATTGCCTGCTACATTACACAATGTAACAAAATCATTTGTGCTCTAGTTAATGCTGAAAGCTTCCATCCTTCCCTTTTGCAATTAGAAGTTCTCATTTTTATTAATGTTAACTCACATGTAACAGAATAATAACACGTAAAGAAATATAAAGCTAAGAAAGAAAAAATGGATTACATGAAGTTTTAAAAGCTTTTGTTTGAAAAAAATCACTTTTTGTATCAAATATCTTCAAGGACATGCACGTCTATAGACAGATAGACATAGCTATCTGTCTATCACTATAGACAGATAGATATACTATCTGCATATATATATATATGTATATATATGACGTTTGAGATATATGAATACTAAGATATATATCGTAGCTATACTTGCAAAATGAGAGATATACATATATAGAAAGATATATATAGAAATGCATGGGATTCTATCACTAGAACCCACTTTTTATATGTGCATAGATAGATCAGTAGATCATATGTATGTATCTAAGATCAAAAGCCCTTTCCCATAGATAAGTGGCCAAAAGATAGAAACTTTTCTTTAATGAAATAAAAACTTGCCAGTCAATTGAAAAAAGTTTCTAAATGACTAATAGTAATATTAAAATGAAGTCAAAATCCACCATTAGCAATTTGGAAAAACAAATAGAGGGGTTTACATCCATTATGTAATGACATACTATCATTCTGTAAGAAATAATAAAGAAAAAGAGAAACATGAGAAGACATATGAATTCATACAAAGTGAAATAAGCAGAACCAGAAAAATAATATATATGATACTGCCACAAGTTCACTGGAAAGAATTACAACTAAAGCAAAAATAAAAAAGTAGAAAAAATCCTGTGAAATTATATTGATCAACTTTGTCCCTCCAAAAAAAGAAACTACCACAGCTTAGCAGAGGGAGGGAATTTTATCTTAGTTTGATCAATTTTTCTTTCTTCCTCTTTTTAAAATTCTTTATCATAAGAGATGAGTTCCTCTAGGAGGAGAGTGATATGGGCTATACAGAGAAATACATAGGTAATGAAAAAATTAAAATATATTAATAAATATTGATTTCAAATAACAGTGGCAATACATTCCATAGAAAATCACATAATTTTACAATTTCTACAATTATAGCTGCCAATGGACTATATAAATGTAAATTGATATTAATAATCATATACTGAGGACTAAAAGGAAATAATATTCTTGACCAGAAAGAAGAAAAGTCCTTTTGGAGGTCAAACAGTTTTGTCTAACAAGAAACTACACCTGACTGCTGGGAATCTCCACTCTTTATATGAATGAAATAAGTGTCCTTTCTTAAATGACTGGAGGTGAGGGAGACTGTATTATCTGTCCATATTAAAAGACAAGATTACACAAGATTCTCTTATTATTCTATCAGATCCTGTGGTACTCCTATCCTACCCTGAGAGGTTTATAATGTTTCAGTGGTAAATTATGAAAATTGTAGAATTTTCCCACAAGATATTAGATTGATCAAACTATAATTCATTTTATATTACTATGTAATATGCAGATACTCTCTGAGAGAGAAGTTTCTCCATCTTTTAATCAGGGAGACCCACAGGTCAGGACTTGTATATGCTGTTAAAATATTTACATCTACTGATTGGATGTTCCTGTTCTGAAGAAAGGAGACCCTACTTATTGGCTGAGAGCTCTTAATGACACTAAATTACTTTACATCACTAAATTTCATGTTGAAAGAAAAAAACATTATGCATAGTCTGTAATTCAAAACAAGAAAAATAAATCTCCATAATCTGACACCTTAAATAACTACAGATTGTGGAGAGTTTATTCTTCATTTCCTAATGTCACAGCTTTTAAGTCAGAGATCTTAGAGGAGCTCTAGTCCAATTCCATTTTGTGAATACAGGAACTGAAATATTAAGGGACATCCCTGGATTCTCTAAAGTAGTATATAGCAGAGTCACAATTTGAATTCAGATCAAAGTTCAAATCCAGTACTCTTTTCTCTATTTTTGCGATTTGGGGAGAAAAAATTAAAAGTATGCCCATGCTCTAAGGTTTCAGCAACTTCCCCAATTGTCCTTATTTTAATTCGCTACTACTGTTCTGTGAGGTCAAACAACAATATAGACAGTAAGCTACAGAGACAGAAGCACTTCTAAAAAAGGAGGAACAGCAAAGTTAAGTCACATAAACCTTATGTTTAGTCAATATAATTTACAAAGAGAAACAAATTCAAGTAATACAGGATCTGATTAGAAGCCTTTGAGGTCAGCCAGTCCTCCAAGAACCATCTTCAAAAGGCTTTTAACCATTTTTGACCATACTGAGTAATTCTCTAGGCACCATAGAGGTTAGTTTTTCTTTAGTCACTGCCATAATCAAATTAATTATTTCAGGAAAAGTACTGAAATGTCTAGGAATCTTGTTTGGGTATTTTTTCCAGGATGCTTTGGATACTGGATAGATAAAACATAATACAAAAACAAAAGAAATTTGGACTGTGCCTTAACTTTCATTCTTTAATGTAATATTCTTTCCATTTATACCAAATAGAAGGTGTCAAATAAAAATGTTTAATAATTTCATGATTTAATGAATTCTTTTTTTGCAATTTGCCACAAAAGGTTTCTTTGTCTTTAGACAATGATAATCTATGCTTAAATATGAATTAGACCTAATGACCTATTACCAGGCCTAGAAAATTCTTTATTTTTCTTTCCATCTAAATTTTATTTAGCTCAATCAGATAATGACTTACTAAAAGATCCAACTTGGACTTTCTTTTTGTTGTTGTTCATGCTAGACAAACCAAGCACCTAATTTATCGGGTCAAATCCTAAAAGAGTACCCATTTAGGACATGAGTATAAAAGACAGGAAGTGACATTTTCCTTAGGAAACTAGTAGCCAAATTTTCAGAATCAACAAAAAAGAAACAAACAAACAAACAAAACAGAAATTAGTCTATCTTAAAAGAAAGAATTTTTTAATGCACAAGGAAATAAAATGCCTTAAGCTATTAAAAATGGTCCACTTAAATTATGCCAAAAGGTAATCCAGAAGCAGGGATGAAGAAGGTTGGAAGAAATGAACAGTCCCTTAAATCTCCATTTAGCAAAATTCTAAAAGAAATGAAATCATTCACTTTAACTTTCTTTAATCTTTTTCTCCAACCTCAATTTCAATACTCCTTAAAAGTCTAAAAATTAGTAAAATGATTTCCTTCATATTTTTCCACCCCAATTTGACACACATGACAGTATTAAATGTGTCATTCCACCAACTCTGCCATTAAATGGAAATCAGTTCCACAATTAATATGTAAAGAGACATTACAGTAATGATATATGTTTCTCAAATTAATTTTATATTTCATATATATATATTATATACGTGTCTTTAGTCTACAAGCTAAATGGGGAAATTGTTCAAGCAACAAAAAGAATCCTAGATGTCAATATGAGTTAATGAAATTACTTTGATGAATTTGGAATTCTAGTACCTGACTTAAAATTTCAACAGTCCAACTTACTACTTATATGACCTAGGTAAGTCATTTTATCTCTATGATCCTCTGTTTCCTCAACTATGATATGGCAAGCTTGGATTAGGTGGCTTTCAAGGCCCCTTTCAGCTTTAAATCTATAACCATATGAAATAATTTCTATTTCTGACAAGGGTATATTTAAATAAAACACTTCATCATCAGAAATTTGATTAACATAGGTAGGAATAATACAAAAGCCAAAGGGAAGGATAGAGACATCCGATTGGCTTAAATCTTAAGGAGATAGTTCAATACTTATTGGCTGTCTTGTATAAGTGGCCTGGACATTGATCCCCACCCCTCTCATTCCCAGGTAATAAATCTATGTGATTGCTACCCCAAGGGAAACCAGTGCTTGAAATAGCAAGCATCTTTTCCTGGTCCTCTGCAAACAGATCCACCATGGTGATGAGTAGACCAGAACTTTTCCCAGCCTTCTCTGGGAACAGGCCAACTTTATAAAAGAAGCTTTGTTCAAGGAGGATTTGCTAATTGAGGCATCATTATAGTTAGAGAAAAATGTGTGTATGCACTCTTTTCCTTTTTTATCTGAGGTATGCCTCCAAATGAAACCAAATAAATACAGAGTATTTTGTTGTTTTTTGTAAACTAAGAGAAGAAACTTGTCTACATGTTTTCTATTGGAATATAATTTTCAAATGCCTCATGTTTTTTCTACTCATAGATATGCAGGTTGACAACCATTACTCTGATAACACCTCCAGGTTAGGAAAAAAAAATCTTCCCACACTATTATATTTACATTGCACATGCTTTAAGTTCTACAGTTCAATGGCAAGGAGAACCGCATCCCTATATGCATCAGCCCTGAAGCTACTGTAAGCTACAACTGGTTGCTCTGTAAGCAATGGAACGAATTCTGTGTTGTCACCATAGAAATCCCCTGGAATGCAGTTTCCCGCTGTTTTGTTACACTGCATCAGAAGACTAGCAATATAAGGATTGCCTGCTACATTATACAATGTAACAAAATCATTTGTGCTCTAGTTAATGCCAAAAGCTTCCATCCTTCCCTTTTGCAATTAGAAGTTCTCATTTTTATTAATGTTAACTCACATGTAACAGAATACTAACATAACTTCTTGGAGGCCAGTTAGTCCAACATCTTAATTTTATTTATGAGGAAACAGAGATATAGGAAAAATGACTTGTCCAAGGTCACAAAAGTAATAAGTAAATGAATCCATGCCTTCTAATTCTACAGTCATTGTCCCTTTAATCCCATCAACAATTAATCTCAATAAAAAACATTCTTGCTCTTCACTGTATACTGTGCCATTTGTTAGAATTTCCTCTTCCCTGCATCTTTAGACTCCTCCCCAAGTATAAGTGATTCCTGGATTATTAGCCAAATCTCTCTTTTTTTTTTCTCACTCCTAAGTTATTGAAAGAAATTATTTTGAAGTTATCAAGAGACAGCATCATAAAGTGTGGTGTTATAAATTTGCATTCAGGAGATCTGGATATTAGACTAAGGTTCTGATGCTTTCTAGCTCTGTGACCTCAGAAAAAACTCTAGATCTCTCTGAGCTTCACCATCAATCAAACGGAATTAAGAATATATTTTTCTCACAGTATTGTTGTGAGGAAAGCACTTTGCAAATTGCATACTTACATATACAGATGTGTGCATACACATTTACATATATGCAAACATATATACACACTATTATAGCTTGGTGGCACAAGAAAGAAAGCTGTTTTTAATAATTTCTGGTCCCTATTATACAGTCTACAAATTCAACAACAACAATAACAACAAAAACAAAAACAAAATGAAAGCGCTACACTAATGTATGACTAAGGCTAGGTTTCCAGAGCATTTTAAAATTTTACTTTTAGAGAAATGTGTTCACAAGATTGAACATTTAACAGATCTAATATTTTAGAATTGATAAAATGACAATTTTCAAAGGAACAGAATATTTGGAATTTGGATAATGAGTTTCAGAATTCCTTCAATAGAAGCCTAAACCATCTTTTATGAATACGGTATACAAGGATAGTTATATAAAACAAATTACTTTCATCTCAAGTTATTCGATAAGCCCTCTGTACCATTATCCAACAAATATGGCTTCTTTCCACAAGTAAAATCATTATAAAGACTGCATTTCAAATGTGTAATGTAGTTCTACATTTGGTGATGGGATTTGTAGAGGGAAATCCACATATCTATAATGCAGCCTCCAAAATAAATCGTTTTAATGCCTGGCTTGTAAAGAAAAGAGTAAGAAAACCATTGGATCAGTTTACACAATATGCAAGCTCAAAAAGAATAAATCAGGGAACACATGGGTTTTACAAGGACTGAATTAAAATCTCTCACATCATACCTTCTTATGGTTTTGAAATATTTGGCTGTGCAAAATCAACAGACAAGCTCTTAAAAAAAAAGAATTCTGTCATTTTTTTTTTTTGCTCCTCATAACCCTGCCAGCTTTCAAATGCCCTTTTGACAGTATAATCAGTCAATTCAATCAGAGAAATTCTATAGTACAATGGTAATTTTCTCTCACTTTTTTCTTTACACTGTCAGTTCAAGCCACCTGCTGAAAGCATTGATGTGGAACAGCTCAGTATTAGCTCTGAAATTAGTACCAGTCCCCAGTTAAATACCTGGCACATTCAGTGTGGGATAGAAGCTGTTAATGGCATATAAGCCCATCAGTGGAATAAGCACATTACTTGAGGAAGTCTCTTTCCAAGTCATCCAGACAGGCCCTTCCTAGTGTCCCTGCACTAGACTGAAAACAAGCCAGCAAAAGAAAAATGTTTTTGAAGACACAAACTATATTTGTAAAAAAGAGATACTTCTAGCTAAGGAAAGATTCTTCTTAAGTATGTCTGACTGCTGCCATTGAAAAACATACTTCAACCAACAATAATTTCTTGCCCATACTTGAGCACCACAGCCAACAAACCAAACAAATAAGGGTTTTTCTCTCGCCAAAGGAGTCATGTCACTTAAACAAGCAGAACGTTTTTCTGTCCAAAATCCAACCTGGAAATCACTGCAGCATACACAGCTTTTGTTCACTTAAAGAGAAAATGACGTGCTATTATCATCTCTCATACCTTATAAATCCCATCACCTTTTCTGGCCTCCTGAGCTCAGCAGGTATGTCCATGTGTACTGGCTGAGGCAGTAAGGATGAAAGGCATTTGCTATAGACTTCCCTGAGGGTCGTCAATGGACAACCTGTACAAGATTTATGCTTTAAATAATGAATGAACTAAACACCTTGAGGTAATTGGCTGTGTGAAGCTTCACACTAGGCCAGAGAGCTTGTCTGTGCAGAGTAAAATAAGATTAAATAATAAATGAAGAGTGTAGACCATTTTCAAAACCAACTAATTCTACATGGCTTTTTTCAAGTGAAAGTTGTTCGTCAATGCTGCTGTTTTATGATTTTATAGCAGAGTCACTGGGGCATTCTCTTTCTTTGTCAATAGTAACCATGGAAGTACTGTGTTCATATTTCTCTTGGTTCCTCTGCTTGGGACTCGGCTTTAGTGAACTCTCTTTAGTGTTGGGCAATGCGAACATTCCACTGAATAATACCTGTGTTCTGGGCTCACCAAGTGTTCAACTTCATTTGAGTTTTATAAAGATAGACCCAACCATCAAACTACCTCTGGAGGGGAAAAAATCAAACTCTTGAAAAAAATAATATTTTTGACACATGTTCAAATATAATGCACAACCATTTACTGCAGGGACTAATAAAGAGAGGTTCTGTCAAATGGCTTTCTGGGTTAGTTATAGTGTAGACACTCATCATACTTCACATTTTTCCCCCTTGAACGACAAGGTAATGATGTTTGGTTGCTAGTCTTGGAGAGGAAGAAATTGTAGCCTCTAGACATAAAAGCATAGAAAGACCCCAGAAAAAATATTTTATCTAAAAGCATAGATTTTGTGATTATGAAAGTCACTGATTCAAAAGAAGGCCATGAAAGATATCGTTAGTCATATTTAGTTTTTGTTGATAAATTATTTTTAAAAATCATGTGATCAATAACAAAGACATGCTAGTTCATCATTGTATGGTGTAAAGAATACCCTATTTAGTTTAAATCCCTAACTCTATGAAATATGTAGTGACAATAAGTATCATTTTCCTAACTGTTTAAGTGAGAATGTAGGAAATAATTATCTCTAAGGTCCATTTCAGTTCTAATTCCCATTATCCACGTATATATTAAAATGATTATTTATGATACATAAGAAGAAGAAAAATCTTTCTCATAAAACAGATTTTAATGGAAAATAAATTATAAGTATTAAGGAAAGGAGCTATGTAAGTCAGTTACCTTTTAAGAATACAAAACCAGCCTTTTAAAAGACACAAGTCTTCATTATCTATTATCAGGTGAATTAATTCTGAAAAAATTCAGATATTAGTCTTCTCTCTCCAAATTCCACACCTATATTATTACTATTATATATTGCACATAAGAATCAAACCACATAAATCATAGAGAATTGACATAAATGGATATGAATGTCTCTAAGAAAAACAAAACCTTTATAGGCATTGTTGCTATTCCTTTCCGTTTGAATCTTTGTGACCCATTTAGGGTTTTCTTGGAAAAGATACTAAGTGGTTTACCATTTTCTTTTCAAGCTCATTTCATACATGAGGAAACTAAGACAAACAGGGTTAAATGACTTGCTCAGGTCACATAGCTTCCTGAGTCCAGACCTGCTATTTTATCCACTGGGCCCCCAGACTGCCCTTTGTCTTCTGGATATACTTTCAAACCTAAAATGTACAAGTTACTTAAAAATTACCTTAAAATCACAAAACCACTTAAGAAAATTATAGATTAAATTTCAGCTCTATTATGATATCAAACTCTGCATTCAATAGGCTCAGACAGTATTTGTGGTCTTTCATTTTTCCTTCTTTTTTGGAGCATTAGGAAATATTTAAGAAAATTTCTTTGAAATGAACAATAGAAGAAAAATGTAAGCTGTAGCTTTAAGAAATAATATGGAGTATACAATGGCACAGTTCACTAAGCACAGCCTTTTCTTTGGTGATAAAGTAACTAAGATACAGTCTCTGCTTTCACAGAGTTTAAAAATGATCTGGGAGCATACCAGTTACTTCAGAGCTTATTAATGTGGGAATTCCCTTCATTAGTACACGTTATAGTTCCTTGTTTACCTCTCATCTTAACAAGACTAAATCGGAATACCTGTGCAATTCTTGTCAATACTCACCAATAAACTTTCCATTGGGGTGGGGGGAAGGTCACCCAATGTGCTAGAGTCTTTCTCTGAGTCATTTTTATGTTCTGTGATTATAGGTTCAAGACCTGGGCTCTTCATCTTCTTTGTTGTTCTCTCAACAAGACTAGTCCACTTTCCACTTCCTTTCCAAATCCTACAATCTCTCTATGGTATCACTTATACCGTTCCCTACATATAAGGGATGTAATCTATCCTAATTGTAACTATGATACTTTTTTTTTTCGATTTCCTTTGGTTATCCTACAATTTTGACTGTACAAAGGAACAATTTCATTGTTCTAAGTTTCCCAACCATGCATCACCAATATGAAAAAAAACATTTGCACCTTCAGACAGTCAAAAAGCTTGAAAGTTGGGGGGGGGGGAAGGGAAGAGGAAAAAAACAGAGAGAAGGAGGGGAATGAAGGAATGAGAGAAAGATGAAGGGAAGGAGGGAGAGAAATATTCTCTTACAATTTTCTTCAGGAAAAACTTGGGGTCATTGAAAGTCTTGGAAAATTATCCCAAATCCAATCCTATCTGCTTTTTCTTCTATTACATTCTGAGTCTAACTCCCTATCCATTTACAGAGATTGTTCCAACTATAAGTAAAGATTTACTAATTCAATGGATTGGCTATCCAAATCATTTTGGACAATAGCTATTTCTGATCCATTTTGTTTTAATTATATGTTTTATCAAGTGACTCTCTTAATAGTCTCTTTTAGACTGTGATTTTCTGGAGCTTCATGTAGTTGGTATATCAGTTTATAAAAATATGAAATTCCTCTCCCATTTAGATCCTGAATAACAACAATGATAATAACAATAATTCACATTTATTCCACTCTTAGGTTTACATTATCTCAAAAGGAAACTGCTATCATTTATCCCCACTTTACGGATGAAGTAACTCGGTCTCAGAGAGAGTAACTTGTAGAGGGACATACAATAAGTTCTTGAAGTAACATTTGAACACAGATCTTCCTTATTCTTAAGACCAAAAACTCTATCTACTATGCCATGTTACTTCTCCATGCAAACAGTGAATACTTTTACTGAGCATGCATTCCCCTATTTTGTATCTCACATGGATGGTGGGAAATTTATATTGAGCATATACTATTTGTCAGTAGATGCTAAGCACTTTACTACTATTATGTCTTTTGATTCTCACAACAATTCTAGGAGGTAGGTGCTATTGCAATCCCCATTTTACAATTGAAAAACTGAAACAGATATAGGTTAAATCCTTAATCCAGGGACATAAATCTTGGAAGTATCTGAGGCCACATTTGAACTCAGGACTTCCTGACTACAGATACATACTCTCTCCATTGTACCATGTAGCTTTCCCTTTTAATAAACAAAAGGTCACTGAACAGTAACTTGTTTAATTGTAATTATCAAAAAAAAATCTTCTAAGATTGTTTCCCTTGAGGGAATTGGGGTTGAGTGACTTTCCCAGGGTCACACACCCAGGAAGTGTTAAGTGTCTGAAGCCAAATTTGAACTCAGGTCCTCCTGATTTCAGGGTTGATGCTCTATCAACTGCTCCACCTACCTATCCCTAAGATCTTAATTTAGACATGGGAGACTAAGTTATTGAAAAACCTAAGTATATGTTTTCAGTCTTATAACCAAATGTTTTGTTTTGCTTTACTCATGAACAAATACTAAGCACAAATGAGCCTTTTATTAGCTATACTTTTCAATCAATTCCAAGGCTGTGAAGATATGGCCTACTATAGAAAATTATTTGTATAAGCATGATTGTTTCCCATATTTTCATCAGCAATAATCTTAAAGTGTGACACTAACTGTTAGGATACATATTTTGTGACAATGGCTAAGAAGGTATATGAAAGGATGGGTATGGTTTCTCTTAATCCCCTTTATTTCCTTTTTAGACTTTTAATTATCATTCTGTTTTTTAGAATCAATTCCCTAAGATATACTGGAATCCTAACACGTTCAAGATGTTAATTTTCAGAACAGATTTCTTTGATATATATACATATATATATATATATATATATATATACATATATATACGTATATATGTATATAGTTAAGTCATATACAGTATATATACATATATATACGTATATATATATATATATATATATATATATATATATATATAGTTAAGTCAAATCATTCTTCCTGATGTTGACATAAGTGCAATTTCAAGTAGCATATAAAAGATTGGCTTGTTAGGGGTTCAACTCTGGCGGTTTTATTTATTTTTGGTTAGGTTACTGGGGATTAAGTGACTTGCCCTTGATCACACAGCTAATAAATGTCAAGTGTCTGAGGCTAGATTTGAACTCATGGTTTCCTAGTCCAGGGCTAGTGTTTTATACACTATACCACCTAACTGTCCTAGTTTTACTTTTATTAATTGTAGAAATCAATTATTAAGCAAGTTTTGGCTGATTTATTCTATTTCCCTTTAGTGTGTTGCCCCCTATATGTATTAAATCTCTTTAGATGATTTGGCTGGTTACATCAAACTTTCTATTTTTTGCTTCCATTCACACCATCTTTCTCTATAGTCTTATAAAGTAGGGCAACCTGAATATTATAGTGTGATTCTACAGCACTATAAACTACTGTGGTTGCCATGCCTCTCAATTTCTGAGAAATCTGTAAGCCTCTAATATCTTTCATTCTCATTCATTCCTAATATACTTTTCACTTTGCTTCTCTGGGTCCCCAATTTTGTATTTAAGTCACCAAAGATAAGATAACATATTGACTTAGTTTTAGGATCCTTTCAAGTTCCTCATAGACATTCCCTATCATTTCATCTTCAACAGGTCTTTGGATCTTACATATAGTTATATGTTGCTGAGCTATAATTATTATTCATGCTTGATTTTTTAACTTGAACTTATAATGAACATGAAATATGATGAATGAGATGACCAATTGTTCAATGAAATATTATTTTGTTGTTATTGTTATTATTGCCTTTGGGTATTACATCAAAACCAATCCTAATAATAATTCCTTTTTGTACAGTGCATTGAGGCATATGAAATGCTTTAAAAATTAAAAATGATGGGCAGAAAGCAGTAAAGAAAGCATTCTAGATAAGAATAGTAGTATGAGCAACACCATAGGAAAGAATGATTACTCGGAAACCGTGAAGGGATCAGTTTCTTGAAGAAACTGAAAATGGTTTGCTTGAAAGAAAACACTATTGTCAAATATCTGAAGGGTTATTCTTTGTAAAAAAGACATCCTGTATTTCTCCAGAGGACTAATGACTACAAGGTAGAAGTTTTAAGGAGATAGATTTTAATTTAATTTAGTAGTATCTTAAGTAGATACAACTAATAATAGAATGGGATCCCTTATAAGTTAATGAGTTCTTTGTCACTGTAAAAACTTAAGTGGAGGCTGAAAGAGCATCTTTAAAGGATACTGGGGATGGAGAAGAGGTGTGCAGGTGGGATAAGAGCTTAAAGTAGATTATCAATGGTATCCTTCCTGACTCTGAAATTGTTTCTATTATTACCTCAGTAGTACCTTGCATTAAGAAGCTGGTTTCTCTGAATTCCAAATCTGTCATCCCACTTAACTACTTCCTAAAGAAAGTAGCTCTACAACCTGTGGAAAGTCACCTAACTCTACCATAATCCATCATAACATGAGAGCATCACAAACTAATTTCAACAAAGAATTGATTAAATTTTTCTTTTCTTTACATTATTCACAATACCTAAACAAAATTCAGAATATCTAAAAATATTTTCCATTCCTACCAAAGCTTTCTTAATTAAATATATATTTTATGTAGTTCTCAAACTTGATTCATATATCAAATGCATAATATATATATATTTTGTAAGTCATGGGCTCTTTCTTGGTCCTCCACCCCAAAAATAAAGAAAAAAAATGAAATATGCATTTATTCTATTAAAAGGAAACTTGTAATCAAGGTACAGCAAAGGTACAACAATTGTGTGTATATATGTGTGTGTGTGAGAGAGAGAGTTATATTGGCTAGCCTTGACTATGACTGTAGCTGCACTGCAAGAATTTCTATATCCAAGGACAAGTTCTTTCACCTTCCCATCTGTCCTGTGAATTTTTTAATGTTTGAGACAGGTGGCCTGTTGGAAACCTAAAACCCTGTGGGTACAAAATATGATTAAAATCTGATGTTAGACTCTCTGATAAAGAAGAATCCTATGTTTAGTCAGGAATTTGTAAGTAACTTGGAAATATGTGTCAAAGATAATTTGAACTCTACATAACCAAAAATCTTTTAAATTCAAGTTGAGCATATGCTATATAAAAAGTCCTGCCTTAATTTTCCCACAGATGATCTATGACTATGCACTATATATTACAAATAAAAAAATAGACAAATAATAATATGGTATCCTCTTTTCCCCCATTCCATCCATCTCCCTCTTACTTATGTGAATAGTATGACATTTTTAACATTGTGTAAATAGTTTTTACTTCTTCATATCTTATTTTTCTTTGTACCTCTGCACACTGTAGGCACTTTAGATGTGTTGTTGAAATGAATTGTATTCACAAATATTCATATGTTGGTTATTTGTGTTTGCTTTTTTGATTCTATCTTTGGCAAATGTAACTAAATTCTTCCAAGTTATATTCGTTAATATTTTATTAATAATAATAAAATCAGTTAATAATGTAAGCTGAATTCCCTAATTGCATGCTACTGAGCCTGTTATAAAATGCATTACTCAGGAAAATTTTAACAATGGCTATTCTTCTTTCATATGCCAAGTAGAGTAAAACTTCTTGGACAACTTAAAAATGTACAAGAAGAGAGTTAAAAGGCAATCATATATGTAAAATTCCCCATTTAGGATTGTTAACGGAGTGCACAATATCTTTTTTTTTTAATACTTTCAATTATTCTCTAGAAGAGACTGAAGGAGTCTAATTGAAATCTATTTAGTGAGAATCAAAATCTATGCTGAGTTCAAAAGTTTGGCCCAGAATACAAAGCAATGATTGCTGCAGATAATTAATATTTAAAATGTTAAATGATTTATCTTCTTATAAATAATTAAGATGATTTTAAAAACCCAAGTAAGGAGCTACTAGAAAAGAATATACAGTATGATGATAAAGTAATATACACATAGTATAGATACAAATTTATATGTGGACATGGGGGTGCATATTTATATGATTATATATGTATAGACAATTTGGGGATGTATTTTCATTTAGACATGTGATTTCAACAATCTGAGAGACTTCTTGTGTGAAAATTGTCTCCAAAGATACAAATGTGGTACATACTTCACAGATAATTTAATTTGCATCTACTGCTTTGCCCGGCTTCAATTTCTTGCAAGAAGATGCCCCTCTCAGGTTAAGTTCATCACTCCTAACCTCATCTCCATGCTGCTAACACAATCCTTAATTGACACTACCTCTCTCAATATCCTCTCCCCTTTGACTGAAGATCTGGAAGATGGAATACCAAACTCCTCCCAATGCCTTCCTTAATAGAAAGCAGAAACTTTTCTCTCAGTTTACTCTACTGCTCTTCCTGGTTTTAAATCCAAGAAACAAGACCTGCTCCACTCCACTCTCCCCACCCGGTGTTTCCCTGGTGTTCCCCCACCACAGCTTGCTTGCTTCCTTTTGTTGTTATCTTCCCTCCTCTCCATTAGATTATAAGCTCCTTGGAGACAAAGACCATGTCTTTTTATTAAGGTTATCCCAGTGCTTACCACACTCATGGCCCACAATAAACACTTAACAAATGTTTATTGAAGCAGGAATTGGAAATTAGCTTCTCATCTACAGCTTATAGCCTTATGTATTTTTCTGGATCACTGATGATTTTCTAATATATAATATGTAGGTTTTAATTTTCCTGATTTTAAAGCTATTCTTATATCTACTATACACACACGGGCGCGCGCACACACACACACACACACACTCAAAAATTATCTTTTTTTATAAGCAATAGCATGTGGAAATATATGACTTACATTTTGCTGTTGATGATGTAAGCAATGACTTAAAAGTCTTAGCAAACACTGAAATTAATCTCAGATGACTGGGAATTCTTTTCCAGTAGGTATTAAACAAATCAAGGTGAAACCATGGTGATAAATTTAATAGACTAATTTTCAGTGCTACACAAATCTAATAAATTGAAATTTAACTATGGAATATTGCACAAATGCCCATCCCTTCTCTGAAATCAAGTATTCATTTGAGATTATATTGCTTACTATGCCTACCATGAAATCTATAATTATATCATTCTTTGATTCCATAGTCTTTAAGCTAGTTTCCTTCATTTCTAACATTTCTATTTTTATTATTTACATACATATAGACTCCCTTCTCCCTGTCCTTTCACTTTCTCAAACACATTTTTGCTAAGTAGTGATATGCCTTTCCTTAAGAAAGATTTCCTTCAAAACAGATTAAACGAGGACTTGATTAGCACAATGAGTCTAGAGGGAAGAGAAATCTCTTGCTAGCACAAATGAAGCCATGGCAATCTAAAACTATGGACAAGAAATTGTATATATATTGTATTTTCTTTGTGAGCCAGTTCAGTGCTGACAATACAGCTAGGTCCCGATTAGTGTAAATGACAAATCTCCTGTGGTGGTTGCATCATTGGAATTAATATTGTATATTTACAACAAACTGGACCCAGCAGCTTGTATCTCACATAATTATAACCCCAAATAGTGTGAATCGGAATACCTACAGCTACTTCAAGAGATTTGTTATTTGCATTAATTGGGAACTGGCTGTATGAAAATGAAGTGTGTGTGTGTGTGGGGGGGGTAATCATCTATACAGGGGTCAAGGTAAAGGAGAAAAGGAATGGCTAGAGGTCTCTTCATGATTTCATTTCCCACTCCAAACAGTAGTTTCCTCCAATGAATGCCCCATGCCCTGAAGTTTCAGAAGAAAGGAAGAAGAAATCATTTTCATGAGTATGTCATGCTTAGCTAAATAAATTACAAGCCAGCAATGCTGAGGATAAGAGCCTGTCAGAATTCTTTCTGTACTCCCACAGTGCCTAGAATGCTGCTAACTATTCATTTGCAACTCATTAACTATTGGGCCAAGGTGAATTAAAAGACAAGGTAGAAGAGAACAGAGAATATAATAATAATAATAACAACAATAATAATAATCATAAGAAGAAAGAATAGAAAGAGACCTTGTATAATAGAGTACGCAGAAGTAATATAAGACAGCCTTAGGAGGAGCATTATAGATCCTCTTATCTGTTATCCTAATTTTATAAATATGATTTAGAAATTACATTTCACATCCATATATGTACAGCTAGGTGACAAAGTAATTGACCTGTACTCAGAAGACCTAAATTCAAAACTAGTTTTGATTGCTTATTAGCTAAGTTGATCTAAGGCAAGTCAGTTTAATCACTATTTGCCTCAGTGTCCTCATTCGTAAAATGGGGATAATAAGAATATGTATCTCCCTTTTTTGGTGAGGATCAGAAGTAATAATATTGGTAAAGAACTTTGCAAATCCTAAAGTGCAATGTAAATACAAGTTATTCTTTTTCTTGCATTTTCATGCTTTTTGGTCTGTGACTTTACATAGTTGTTTTTCCTTACTGTAAGTCTGTAAGATTACAAGTAGTAAACATATCAAAGGTCATTAGGTGGTGTATTGGCTAAGTGAAGCACTGGGTCCAGAAGGCCTGAATTCAAATGTGTTTCAGACATTTATCAGGTATGACCCTGGGCAAGTCAATCAAACTGCTTGCCTCCTCAATTTCTTGATCTGTAAAGTGAGTTGGATGAGGAAATACCAAACTATTCCACTATCTTGGCCAAGAAAAGCTAAATCAGGTCACAACGAGTCAGAGACAACTCAACAACAAAGTATTACAATACCAGTTTTACATATGAGGCATGAAGAGTCCAGGGAATCTGCTCAAAGTTATAGTAAATGTGTAAACTGATCCTCAATGTAGGTCTTATCTCAAGTCCAAGGTACATGATTTGCAATGAATTGTAAATATGTTATCTCAGCCTTTTGGAGTGAATGCATTTTTTTTATTCCTACATTATACAGAAAATTGAAACTATGAGATCTTAAGTGGCTTGCACAGCATCATGGAGCTAGGTATTTGAGGTGGAATTAGAACTGAGATCTTCTTGAATTCACATCCAACCTTGCATCCACTACTTCATGCTCCTGTGTGTGTGTGTATTTATATTTTTATTAATTTTATATTATTATTTATATTTATAAATATATTATATATATATGTATAGATATATATCCCTAGTAGGAACATTTTTCATTATCTGCACTGTTTATATGAGACTAAAGAACTTAACACTTTGAAAAGATTTATGCTTTCAGATTTGCAAAGGGCTTTGAGTCCTGTAGATGAAAAAAGTTAGACCAGTTCAGTGTCCCCTTGATAAAGAAGCAGCAGAAAGGAAATACAAACAACTATGCATGAAGCCACCCATAAACCATGAGGCAGGAGACACCTAGTCAATGGGTCTCAAATCATTACTTCCTACCATGAAATGTTCTCAACCGTTAATCTGAGATATTGGCAAAGCTTGCATTCTCAAAAGGATTACACAACACACACACACACACACACACACACACACACACACACACACATACACTCTTTAGGATCAGAGGTGAGTTAAAGGGAAGTGAAGCCAGGAAACATTAAACAACAACAAATATATGAAGAAGCCAAGTAATCACAGACCCAGCATGAATGCCGTATCTATCACCCGAACTGTCAATGGGGGGAACCGAGAGATCTTATGTTGTTAGAGAAATAGCACCAAGCTGCTTGACATCCCCCAGGTTATAAGAGCTAAAGCATAAATGGGCAGCAGTGACTAACAGCAGAGGTGGGCAGTGAATAGAAAGGTGCTATGTGAAGTGATACCGAAGATTGAATCACTAACAGAAACAATCGATTTCAATTCAAGGAACAAACCCAATTCCGAAACGACTCCTATTTGCAAGGGTGCTGTTGTCGTTCAGTTGTTCAGTTCTTTGTGACCCTATGGACTCATCCAAAGGTTTTGTGGGGAGGCAACTTAATGGGAATGGCTTGCTATTTCATTCTCTAGTGCATCCCCATTTTATAGATGAGAAACTGAAGTCAATGGTGGTTAAATGAATCCCCCAGGACTGGATTTGAACTCAGATTTTCAAAACTCCAGACTCAGTGCTCTGTCTTCCCACTGCACCACTTGGCTGCCTTGGGTATGCAAGGATAATATTGTTCTAAGTAGCCATTGCTTTTGTGCTCTGTGACTTTCACAAATCCGATCAAAGCCTTGATGGTTAGTGGACATCACAAAGCATCAAAAGCATCTATGGGAAACCAGGGATCTGGGAGTGGTAGAGGAGACCTTCAACTATTCTACTGATGTGCTTGACGTGAAGCAAAAAAGACATGAGTTCAAATTCAGCCCCAGACACTTAAAACCTATATGGCCCTCTGCAAATTAGCCCCACAGATGTGAAATGGATATAATAAATGCACCTATCTGAAAGTGTTGTTAGGTGAATCAAGTGAAATAGTATATACTAAGTACTCTGCAAACTATAAGACACTACATAAAAGCTAGATATTATTATTATAGACACTGGAATCATCCTTAAAGAGACCCTGCTATCCCTATTTTTGCTCTAGCTGACTTTCCAGCAGTTATTCTCATGTTTGCTAAAAACGTAAACCCTAGAGAGGGACCTGCCCAAATTCTATACTGTATCTGTATGAAACTTTGCAATCAATAAAGAAAAAAAAATCATTACTCTATATAACAATCTCAGCACCATTCCCCACTCTTACCCAGAGATCTGATGCTGTTGTTACTGTCAATATTGTTGTTGAGACTTGAGAGTCTATGAAAGTAAGAAATTTCTGGAGGAGAGATTCCTTCTCCTAAATCTATGAATGATGCTTTAGGGTCCAAGGGAGCTACTTGGGTACAGAATATTTAAATGGATTTGTGTCGGTTCACAAAACTTTTCTTTTGAACCCATATCTTCTTGGCTCCAAATATACATTGTACTCACTAATCTTGGTTTTTTCCCTCACCTTGGGCATAGAAATGCTAAGTATATAGTTATATATGTATGGGGATGGATTATGTATGCACATGTATGTTTATATGCACATATATGTGTATAGGTGTGAGGGTGGTGGGAATATGTATATGTAGGGGTTTTGTGTGTATGTATGTTTACATGTATGTAATGTGTATATGTATGAAGAACTTAATGAAATATGACTGGCATCTATAAAAAAAAGTGCTTCATGTAGTAAATATTACACGGGTAGGAAAACTAGCAGTCTGACTGATAAAACTTCACAGACTGTTGTCAGCAATAGAGAAATATTATCTGGGTTGGGGCTGGCCAACAAAACCAGCCTCCAGATAGGGCTAGCCAAGGGAGGAAGGAAGAAACACTGGCACCACAGTGGGAACAGTGGTAATATGCTCTCAGAGGTCAAAGCTGGATGCTAGGCTATATTTCTCCTAGGCCTGATCCAGCAGAAAGACAATGAGGTTAAAAGCAGGAGGTGTGAGCTCTGGTTCTGTCACTGTCACTCACTGTGTGATACTGGGGAATTCACTTGACCTCTCTGTGACCCACCTGTCAAATTGGGATGATCCCTGGATATCTATCTCACAAGGTTTGAGTGAAGATTAATGAGGAAAAGAACAAACAAACAAAAATGTATTGTACTTGATTAAGCTAGTAAAAATTGACAATTAAAAGTTCTTAATGTTTCCCATTCAATTCATTTATTTTAAGGTCAATCTTGTAGCACAAGTATGCACAAGAGACTATTAGGAACAATTGCATTATCGAAATTTAAATAAGTGATTAATATTTAAAGCAGCCTAATTTGTAAGCTTTCTACTTATCCACACACACCATCAAAGGCACCATACAGTCTGCATGTTAACCCAGTCCTGTGACACCTCAAAGTAAAAATGACTTTAGGACAGAGGGTGGATACCTTACAAGTATTCATGAGGACATCTAAATTTTAGAGGAACAACTAGCCAAGGTCACTGAAAAGCATACAAGACACCTTTTTATTCGGACCATAATATTCCTAGGAAGTACCAAGGCACCATACGGTCTGCATGTTAACCCAGTCCTGTGACATCTCAAAGTAAAAATGACTTTAGGACAAGGAGTAGATATCTTACAAGTTCCCATAAGGACATCTAAACTTTATAGGAACCAGAGAGCCAAGGTTAGTGAAAAGCATACCAGATACCTTTTTATTAAGAACATGATTCCTAGGAAGTACCAAGATATTTTTCATTCATTAAAAAAATAAGATGAAAAAAAATGAGAATTATAATATAATTATATGTCCCAAAATCAATTACAAAAACTCCATCATTTTATTTATTTTTTGTATATTCATATTAACACATCTCTCTCTAAGTTCCTATGAATTTACTTCTACAATTTCCTTCACACTCATCTCTTTGCACTCACTTGACCACCACCTTGGTTAATATTTTCAATTTACATTAAAATATCAAAATAGCTCTCTGACTTGTCTCCTTCCCTTTTTCACTCTACAAAAAAAATATATATTCTTTCCAATATAAAGGCCTGATTCAGTCATTCTCTGCGGAGAAACTTTCAGAGGTTCTCTGCTGCCTCCAGGATAATTAGTGAGTGTGGCATTTAATGCCCTCAGTCTCAATTATGCATTCTGTTCTACCATATTGAATTCCAATGCAAGCCCTGGCTTCATGCTGCCCTTTCCATCTTTCTAACCTACACACATTTAATCAGGTTGATCCCCATAAGTGGAATGGACTCCCTTCAGGTCTCCTTCTCATTGACATTTTCCCTTCCTTCAGTTGCTACTAAGATCTGGTGCCAATTCTTCTATGAAGCCTTCATAATTTTACCAATTAGAAGGAAAACTTAGAAAAACAGCATATAACTGATCTGTTGCACCCTTCTCTCTTTCAATTTCCTATCCCTCATTGTGGAGGATTCCTATACATTTTTCTTATTTTAACTTGCCATTTAGTTTCTTGTATGCCTATTATCACACATACACACACACAAACACACACATTCAAATGGAAATTCTTGGACAGAAAGGGCTATCTTGTTTTCAATCTACATATCTCACAATGAATAGATTGTATTTTAAAATTCTTTCAAGAATTAATATGAATTGATTCAAAGTGAAGTAAGCAGCAGACCAGGAAAATAGTATATATATGATGATGACAATAAAAGTGTAAATGGAAAGAACATCCACAAAACAATTGAAATTGGATATTGAATATTAAAAACCAAGTGTGACCCTAAAGATAAGGTATAAGAAAATATCTTCTCTGACTCCTTTGTAGAAATGGAAATACATGAGTGGGGAGTACTGCTAAAAATGCTGGACTTTCTTATATAGATAGCTAGCATCTAGAGCAACCTTTGAATGTCAAAGGTTGACAAAGGATTTTACATGATGTATCTCATTTGATCTTCACAACAACCCTGTGAGGTAGCTAATTATACTCATTTTAACAATGAGAAAACTGAGTCTGAGAGGTCCCACAGGATCACTCAGCTAAGAAGTATCTAAAACAAGATCTTAGTATAAGTCTTTTTGACTCCAAGTCTAGCCCCCTTGCCACTGTGAGAAATGATCGCCTCCAATATCTTTAATATAATGATTTGTGTTGCTGAACTGTAGTTTCTTGTTTTTAAAATTCTTTATTAAAGGGATGGCTGGGAGGGTTGTTAAGGAGAGAGATAAAGTGGTAAATCTAATTTATATGAAACAAATACTAGCAAGAAAACTCTTTGAAAAAAATTCTCTTAAAGAAAATACATAAAAGTGGGGAAATGGCAGAAAGGAGAAGGCAATGTTAAATTCAAAATATATTTTGTTTTTATAACTGCTTTATTTGACACATTGGTAAGAATAGCCACTGTATTATGTTCATTGCATACCCAAATCAGAACATGAATTAATTTGATGTGAATTAGCTACAAAACCAATCCTAAATCATTAGTTTAATATTAGAATATGATATTAAAGAAAAATGCTTCTATGATTTACATATTTTATGTGTGAATATATACACACATATATACATATATTTACTACATAGTTTAATTTAAGAGAAGGTTGACTACCTTGTAAAATTAAAAGATAAACATAGCTTTCCTAAATGTTAATAAGTTGTATCACTGACTAAAATTTTTAAATTAAATTTTAAGAAATAAAAGTCCACTTGTGGCATATCTTTTTTTCTCTTTTCCTTTTAGTAACTAGATGTTTACCAGGTAATTGATAAGATTTTTTTTCTGTCTCTGTGACCTCTTATCATAGACTTTGGGACCTTTGCCTTAATTTTATAGATGTGAAAATTGAGTTACAGAGACCTTATGAGGTTTTCCTAAGGCCACATGATTAATAAATAACAAAACTAAAGCTAAAACCCTGATGTTAGGTACTCCTATTTCCTGTTCAATGCTCTTCCTGTTATCTCCATTTGCCTATCATCTATGCTTTAGTACAGTCATCTTTGTATTTTTTTCTTCATATCTTTCTTGCATTATCTATTAAAAAAGAATTAAGAAATAATCTATTAAATAAAATCATGTATTTCTTTTTTAATGCACTATTATGATTTCTTTCTTCCTTTTAAAGCTATAACTGTGCTCATGATAAAGAAAATAACCTATATAGGATTCCTTACTCTCATGGGTGAGAGAGAAGGGGGAAGAGGGAGAGAAAAAATTGGAATACAAAGTTTTGGAAAGGTGAATGTTGGAAAACTATCTTTTCATGGATTTGGAAAAAATAAACTACTATTAAAATAAATTTTTAAAAAGAATTAAAAAAGAAAAACCTACCCAGCAAAACAAAATAAAACAAACAAACAAACAAAACCACTTTGCCTAAACTAATACATTATAGATTGGCTATCTGCATTTTTAAAAATTGTTAATTTTTCCAAAGGCTTCACAGTGGAGTGTATATTCATATGTATACACACATATATGTGAAGTTCCCCTCTGGCATATCTAAATTTACACAAATCTGAATTCCTTGAAACTTTCTCAAACTGTGCCTAATAAAGCAAGGTATAGATACATAAGAAATGAAATACATTTACTACAAAAACAAACCAAAGCCAAAACAGGATAAGATTTGCCCCTATCCCTTGAGAATATATTACTGGAAAAGGAGAGGTGCAGTGAATACTTTTTTGTCCTAATTTACCTAGGTTTATAATATAGTATCTTTACTCATCTCAATCTAGATGATTTAAAAGGTACATCAATATTTTAAAGAAGTGTCCTGAGCATTTGACTCTTCTTTCCATTTTCTTCTTTCTTATATAACAGCTGCATGCACAGCATGTCTCCCACATCTAAAAATATTCCTTTAGAGCTTTAGGATTCTCAACTCCAATGCTAGACCTCATACCTCAAACCCTAGGCCACTCACTTTGTTAGTAAATGGAGAAGGATTTTTATGTGATTAAGATATGTGTGTTTATATTTATATACTGGGGTGTGTATATATATATATATATATATATATAGACATATATATGTGTATGTATATGTATATATGCATGTGTATGTATCTATGTGTGTATGTTGTATGTATATATATATGTGTGTGTGTATATATATATATATATATATATATAAAATAAAATTTCTTTTAACCACAGCTCGTCTGTAGGGTTTTTTGTTGGTTTAAAAAAAAGTTTTTTTTTAAATTAAATTCAAGTACTATTTCCTTCTTTATATATTTGCATGATTAATGTAACTTTTAGACAATCATTAAAGAAACAGAAACAAGGATATTCTATACTTTCAAAACATAAAATTCTTACGGTGTTTGACTATATCAAGGAATCACATAATCTCAGAATTTGAAGGAAGCTTAGATGCTAATGAATACCAATTCCAGTTCCTTACAGAAAATACCTTCTGCAATATATTTGATAATAGTTCATCTTCTTCTTGCATATCTCTCACAGTAAAATCATTATCTCGTGAGACAAGTTCTTTCCCCTATTCATCTACCACCTCTATAAAATCTTCTTTATTACTCCTGGCCAAAAGCACTGACTATTCTCCACCTTCTTTAAGTAGTCTATCTTGATTTCTCAGCACTAGACTGGGAGTCAAAGACCAGAGTTCAAATACTGGTTTTGCCACTTACAAGTTACATAACCTCAAGCAAATCATTGTTGAACTGCTCTCTAGGCTTCAATTTTCTCATCCCTAAATTAGGAGTTTGGGCGGGGATGACCTCTAATATCCATTCCAGCTCTAAATCTACGATTCTACAATCCTTTCACAATCATTTCCATTTTGGCACATGTGTGAAATATCCTTACTTGTATGGTTTTTCATCTTCAAATTCCCTGAACCCAGTACAGTATCTTGTGCTTTAATATTTGTTTGTTGAATCGAATTGAAATGTCCAACCAAAATTTACATCTGTATAAGTTCTACCCCCCTGAACTCAACAATATTATTTGTGATTATATAGGTCTACTCCTCAAACTATAGACTAATGAGCACAAAGAGCCCTTTCTAGTGAACAAATGTGCATTCTGCAAAATTAAAAGTTAATTAGGTCATAGAGTCAGTGCATTCTGCTCTCCAAAATCAAAACATGACACTAACAAGTCCAAGTTATTTTAAATCTTAAGAAACAGTTTGGCCACCATTCATCTTAAAAGCATGAGATGGTCACACAGAAGCTAATACGGGGTGCGGTTTCTACCCTGCAACAAAGTAGCATTGACCAATATCAAGAGTCTCTTTAAGATTCCCAACGTGAAGTGCTCCATGATCAATTTCAAGCAAGCATACGTAGCTTTCACGATTGATTGGCATGTCAAATCCTTGACAAAATAATAAGTGACTGCAGGTGCCAATCACTGTCTAACGATGAATTCAATTGTACATCTTTTTTGTATCAATATGATTAAACCACAATAGCATCCAAAATACAGCAAACAACTGGTGAGAAATTACTTCTTTCCTTAGCAGGCTGCTTTCCTGATTCTGGCTGTTCTCCAACTAGCCAAAAGCACACACACACACACACACACACACACACACACACAACTACCTCCGATTGCTACCAAATGGACTGGGTTTGATAATAGCGGGGCACTTTAGGAATCTTTAGCTACATTTGGCCTTAGTCAATAGCATCCCCTACTTTCTTCACTAGTTTCAGAATGCAGCTGCTTCTGACATATTTTAAGATCCTACCATATTGTACTCTTCCATTTCATTCTCTACATTGCTTCTCAGGATTTCCTTCTGCCTTCTAGGCTGTTGTACAAAAGAAAAGAAAGGAAAATTCTGGTGCTGGAAAAAAAAAAAAAGCATTGTTTTTTTAACTCACTCTCTGTGACTCTGCTGAACCTTCAGTACATTTCTGAGCTGTGAATTTTAATTCAGCAAGACCTCAGGGAGAAAAACAAAACAAAGATAAAATATGAAATGGAAGTGACACCGGGTAGGACATATGAATGCAATGAACGCATGCTATGCAAATAGCAAAATTCACAGAAACAGCATAAAGATTAACACCTCCAATGCAAACACTTCGGCTAAAGACAAGAGATGCCGTTATAGGAGAGGAGAAAAATGTTCACATAATCATTTTTATTAAACATACTCTGAACCATTCAAATAACAGCCAACAATTTCTCCTACTTGGGAGTTTTTAATCTATGTATTAAAAAAATGCATTTTACCACTGTCTCCTATACTCAAGAATGCTCTTGAAGCCTCCAATTGCCATTCAAAGATCAGTAGAAATGCTGCTTGCATAAGAGCCCTTTTACTAATCCCCCCAGTATTTATGATTGTAACTTCCAAAATTGGGGTTATTCAGTTGTGTCTGACAGCACACCACTGCTGTTCATGGATGGGGTTTTCTTCACAAAGATATTGGAGTGGGTTTCCATTTCCTTCTTCAGTAGATTAAGGCAAACAAAGATTAACTAAATTGCCTGGAGTCACAAAGATAAAAAGTGTATGAGGCTGAATTTGAACATAGTTCTTTCTCGACTCTAGGGCCAGTACTTGACCTACTCAGTCACCTAGTTGCCTCCAAAATTACTTCATATTTATATTGCATAAATTTTGTATTTATTTATCTGTGTATATGCAATTTCCTCCAGTAGGAATGTAAGCTCCTTGAGGGCAGATGCTTTTTTTTTTCCTTTGCTCTTTGTATCCCAGCTTCTAGCACAGTGTTTGGCATCTAGTAAGCACTTAATTGGAGCAAGTACATAGTGCAGTGTATAGAGTACTGAGTCTGGAGTTAGGAAGTTCTGAACTAAAATCTATCTTCAGACATTTACTAGCTGTGTGACTATAGATAAGTCATTTAAACCCTGTTCTCCCATTTCTTTATCTGTAAAATCTGTAATCCACACTTGAGAAGGAAATGGCAAACGATTCCAGGCATCTTTGCCAACATAGAGTTAAGACAATATTGAACAACAGTAACAAGCACTCAATTAATTCTTGTTGAATTAAAATTGAACTAAATGGGACTAGTCCCCACCCTCTTTATCCTGCCTCTCAACCCCAATCTTTTCTCTTCTGTTTACCCCCTCATTTATTGCTAAAATAATCTGTTCTTCTCCTACTTGCTGACAACTTGTGTGCAATTCATTTCCTAACATCTGAGTGAAGTATGAGCCACCTGAGTGTCAAATTTGTTTTCCTTCATTTTCAAAGGATATTTATGCTATGATACGCCACATTTATTTCAATATAATTTACTGTTCTGTAGTGGTGTTGCTCTGAATTAAAACTCAGGCACTGAACCACATTGCCAAAGAGCAAATGGTGAAAATACCTTGCATCATCTTACTACTGAAAAAAAAAAATAGCTATTTAAAAGCACTGCATAATGGGGTAAACCTGCTATTAATATTACTATTGTTGGGGAAAGATAGGAAATATTTATTGAAAGGAATTTTTTTAAGTTCTCAAGATTTAAAGTGAATACCATTTGTATTTTTAAATCATTGCCTTGCTAAGACACATGCTACATAAACCTCAAAGTGAATATCAGGAAATCTGATGTGTACCTAATGATTAACAGGGCAGAGGGGAAAGCTGAAGGAAATCTTCTGAGACTCTGGATAGCTTCTTTGCAGGGTTTAGAGAAACACAAGGCAAGAAAACGCCAGGGAAACCCAGTCTTCCTATGTGTCAAAAAAACAAGGTTTAAAATAAATAGGATAAACCACCCCCTCTGCACCTGCCTCCATCATCTCAGTCCACCTATCAGCAACCAATGCACTTCAGCTTCTGACATGCAAGACATCCCCTCCCCCATTAACAAATTAAAATTAATAGCATGGAAAAAGCAATGCACTCTTACACCAATGTGATTCCTGTTGAAATCAACAATGCATTGAATGGAAAAAACCCTTATTCCAGGAAAATTGAGTAAATAATTTTGAGGTTTAGTACAATAAATTTTTTGGAAGCAAACATGCATGTGCATAGTGTACAGCTGATGGAAGGTATGATGGCAATTATTCATTTTTTAAACAATGGTGAAAAATACACAGTTCAAAATATAGATATATCTAGACTACCATATGCACTTGTTATAACCATTTGGCATCCCCCCCTTTTACTTAAGAGAATAATACATGGAGGAACTGCTCAAAGAATATTTCATTTGCATTCAGATCCATTGAAAGTAAATAAAAATCCCTTTGAAATTCAAATGTAAAGAAAACCCATGTAACTGATGCAAACCTTTGGAAATCTACCTTAACTATATTTATTCAACTCAGTCTTTCATGTATGTGAATAAACACATATACATACATATGTGTGTATATTTATATCTTTTTATCTTTAACATGTAAGGCTACAATCAATGTTGCATCCATTCTTTCTTCTTCTATCTTTTTTCCTCATACAAAGGTGGCCTTGATTTCACATTTGTAAATACTTTTCTTCAATGATTTCAGTTGGGTTAGACTCTTTGTGATCCCATTTGAGGTTTTCTTGGCAAAAAATACTAAAATGGTTTGCCATTTTCTTCTCCAGCTTATTTTACAGATGAAGAAAATAAAGCATAGTTAAGTGAGTTGCTCAAGGTCACACAGTCTAAATTCAAATTCAAGCTCAAGTCCTACTGACTCCAAAACCAGTATCCACTACATCATCAATTAGCTGCCCTTGCAAAGAGTACCTCAAATATAAAGATTTCTTGGTCTAAGGATGCATTGTGATATGTGCCCAAAAAATTCATTAATGTATTTTCATATATTGGTATTTCAAATATATCAACATACTTGGGAGATTAACACATGTATATTTAAATTTGTAACACTCATAATGCAGGAGGGTATTAGAGAAAAGAGCCCACTTATTTTCCTTGCCCTGTCAATATATCCCTTACTTTAGATTAGGAATTGGTGAGAAAAAAGGTGGGGATTACCTTTATCATTTACAAAAAAATATATTAAACCTTTATTTATAAAGTAGTTGTGATCTTTCATTTTCTTTACCACATTAGCAATTACAGCAGAGAAGAATGAAATGACTAAAATTGACAACAGGGTACTGGAGATATTTCGCTTATACTAATTAATGATTTGAAGTATGCTATAATAACCCCAAACTAGGTAAAATTCCATATTCCTTCCACATGCAACTTGTGGAACAATTCACTGGATGTTTAGAGAGATAAACAAATGTACTTCTATCCATAATCCAAACTCTGGTTGTCTAAATTAAACAAAGAGGAAGAACTAATCTTGCCTTTTTCAAGAACAGTATTTTTTCCCTAACTAGACCTCAGAGAGTTACTCGGACACTCTTAAAGTACCGATAATTGCAGCTGCTAATTTAATGATCAGTGTTGCAGATCCTTCTTTGTTCTTCTATTTCTTCACATTAGACAGATCTCTTTGAGGAACTAATGTTGAGATTAGCCACTAGAGTTGACATTAGTTTGTACTTTAACCACATACACAGACAAGTACATGTAAACACACGTAAATTCTCAGACAGCAATATATCTTAATTTAAAAAATGCTTGATAGAATGCTTGATAATGCAGGATAGAGCAAGCCTTTATTAAGTGCCTACTATGGCAAGCACTGTGCCAAGCATTGTGCAAATATTATCTTATCCTTACACTTACCCTGGCAGGTTAGTGGTATTATTATTCCTATAAGGCAAAAAAGAGAATATTTTTGTACCTAGGTTCATGAAATGTCTGAGACAAGATTTGAACTCAGATATTCCTGACTTCTGGCTTAGTGCTCTATCACTATGCAATTTCTTTTTAAAATTTAATGCAAAAGAATTATTATACATTCAAGTGATAGGATTGGGTTAGAGTCATGTATACATATCTACAGTAATAAAACGATAATAATTAGATTCAGATCTAGCCTGTTTAACTAATGTTTCATATTGTGCCACAGTCTGTATCAAAGTCAAGGTTGAATTTGCTCATAAACAATTTTTTAAAAATATTGCACACTTTTCAAGTATACTGAGCTTTTCAATTTATATTACATTAACTTAGATTGAGCAAGTCTGATTCCAGTATTCTTTGCAATATTCCAAACTCTTGTTCTTAGTCAATAAAAATGTATTCATTTTATCAGTTAATATACTTGAGCTAATTTAATTATATTTCTTAATTCAATCTCCAGCTTATAAAATTTGGCTTTATCATAATTAGAATATCATCCATTCAACTTTTTACTTTAAAAAATAATTCTGATTAAAACAAAATTTGCACATCTGTCTTCTTGAGCATAACCTGTCTAGACCTCAGTTTCATTATCTATATAAAGTGAGGTTAATCTAAATCAGATATTCTTACACAGAATGGATAAACTTGATTTTAAATACATAATTTAATAACTCAATATAATCAGGGTTTTTTGTCATCCTGTATATTTTATTTTAGACACTTAAAACATTATACTAAGGATAGGTCAGTCCATAGATATCACCAGACTACTAAAAGATTTTCATAACACAAAAATAGTTAAGATCTCCTGGTCAAGATCATAAATGAGTTTCCTTTCATTTCTAAAACTATGTTCTGATGACCCCAAGATCCAAAATATTTTCTAGCAGCTTTTCATGGTCTTTTTGGGGAATTTTGTGGAAATAAACATTGTTTTAGTTTAAAGTTTTGCTGGATATTCTTTCTTTTATTTTTCAAACATATTTAACTTTTAATTCATTGAATAAAAGAAACATTTCCATAACATAGTATAATATGCTTATTTCTGAGATTTTCACCTTTGTTTATATGTAGACACCTCTATTAAATCATTGGTATATGCTTTTTTAAACTTTTGCTAGCCTTTTTAAAAATTAACCATGAAGTATAAATAACCGTCAAAACATGGAGAGAAAAAAAAATTCAAGACTATAAAACATTCACATTAACATATGATAGAAGTGCAATGTCAGCAGTCATAACAGGACCATTTGCAAATTAAAAGACAAAGCTAGATACACATGAATGATCAGTGATTTTGCAGCACAAATAACTACTTCCACCAACACAGACCATAACACACCTAGGATTCATTAAATTAATCCTCGAGAGCTGTATGACACAAATAGAAGTTAAATGACTTGCCCAGGGTCATGTAGCTAATAAGTGTCAGTGGCAGGTCAGATCTTGGACCAAGATCTTTCTAACTGCCAACCCAGCACTTGATATCCTATGCTATGCTGTGCTGCCACTAACATGATAATTGGGCATAATGGTAGCCTTGAAATACAAACTGAATCTCAGTAGAATTTTTTTCTTATTGAAATTAGAGAATAGCATCTGTCAAGTAGCAATCATTAAGCACTGGTATATATTCTGGGATGTAAAGAAAGACAAAGACAAAAACAAACAAACGAGCCTAGCCCTTGCTCTCAAGGATTCTGCAGTGTCAAGGGAGAGACAATATGTGAAGAATTATGTACAAGCAAGAAATATACTAGACAAATTGGAAATAAACAACAGAAGGGATGAAAATGAAGAGCAATAAAGAAGTCTAGGGGAACTAAGAGGTAGAGATGAAGAGGGAGAAAATTCCAGGCATAATAGGGAAAAGTTAGTGAAAATGCTCCATCAAAAGAGGGAGTTTGGAGTGGCAAAGTGGTCAAGGGTCAATAGGTCTCAGCGTACATGGAGAGTTGGACATTTTCTCATCTGGAGCAAGTGGATTTCAGAAAAATCTATAAAGACTTATGTGAACTGATGTTGAGTGAATGAGTAGAATTTTAAGAATATCGTACATAGTACCTGCAATGCTGTGCAATAACCAACTTTGATAGACTTTGCTCTTCTTAGCAATCTGTGATCCAAGACAATTCTAAAAGATTCATGACAAAAAGTGACAGAAGAACTGTGGAGTTTGAATGAGCCATACTATTTTTTACTTTTTCTAATCTTTTATGTTTCTTATAGCTTTTCCCTTTTGTTCTGTTTCTTCCTTCACCACATGACTAATCTGGATATGTGTTTACTTGATCAGACACATCTATAACATTTATCAGATTGTTTACTATCTTGGGGAGGAAAAACAAAACTGAAACTCAAAATTTTATAAAAATTAATGTTAAAAAGTAAAATATTTCTAAATAATATTAAAAGAAAAAATATTACCCAAAGTATGAATTTCTTCTCAATGGGAGGGAATTCCTTAATACATAAATCATTACTGCTTCCAGTGCAATCTATTCCACTTACCAATTATCAAGAAGCATGTCCCTATCTTTGGCCAAAATCTGTTTACTATTATTGTATACCAAGTGGTCTTTTATCCATCCTCTGGGGCCAAGTGAAAAATAAAAGTTTAATTCTTCTTTCATATACCAACTTTTGAAATATTTGACTTGCCTGAAAATTAATGTAACTGATCACTTTTGTACCTAATAAAAACAGGTCAATGATCTTTCTAAAGTTTGACCCCCCCAAACCAGACACAATGCCACAGTAAGTCAGCAAGCATTGCTTAAGTGCCCAGCAAGAGTGCTAAAAGACCTCACAGTTGAAAAGGGAAGCAACATGGTGGAAGCTCTGTAGAAACAAGATGTATACAAGGTAAGACAAAAGATATGATCAGATATCATTGGCCCAGACAGAATATTTGCAAGGTTTAAGTGACATTCTATTCTGAATGTTATTAATATAGGTCAGAAGGAATCATAAAAAGTATGAGGAACTCAATATTATTGTTATGTTATTATTACCACAAAATATTCATTAGGCATGCATTAAAATACTGAGAAGTGTCTAATAGAAAACATAGGAAAGACAAAGTTTCTGATCTCTTTGGGTTAAAGGTGCTAACTGGGCCATATCCTGGCAAATGAAATACAGCAGAAATATTGTCAATGCAAGGCAATGTAGGCTGGGAGGGATAATTTAAAATCCTTATGCACATTGTTGGATTCTGAATCAGCTGTACCCTCTCAGGAAAAAGATCCAGGCATCATCATGACCAGCTCAATGAAGATGTCTGCATAATGTGCAGCAGAGACAGCCAAAAGAATGAAAAGGATGTTGGGATGTGTGCTACAAAATAATAAGGAAAAAATATGACATATAAATCAATGGAATAAGCTCAGCTGTAGTGCCACAATCCTTTGGGATTACAGGGCTAGGGCCAAGTCTTCTAAATCCTGGGGCAGAATTGTGTCCTCATGCTCTCCACCAGGTTGAGGCACTCCCTGGACCATCCCCCATTTACCAAAGGCCAGTCCTTGATTTTTCCTGTATGTGGGAACAGAGCAGTCACTATATACGCTCCAAATCCAACCCATGAAAATTAGTAGAACTCCTGCAATTATTCTTCCCGACTACTACTTCAATTTACTTATAGCAAATAAACATTTATATTTTGCTGTCATTCCCCAAAACCAACAGAGAATCTAAGTGTGCTTTTTTTAAGCTCTTTATTTTGCAAAAGCAGGACCCTGGCATTTGGATTAGTATTATGTACCCCAGACCCTTTGCAGTGTAACCAGTTGTTCCCTGGTGTTTCTGACAGCAGTTAAGAAAATACTTCCACAAAAAAAAAAAAGAAAAAGAAAATATTTCCACATTTGTTTCTTTAGAAACAAAATTAAAATGATACCAAGTATCATATACTAGGCTATTTTAAACATGTTTCTGAGAACTCCACTATGCCAGAAACTTACATTTTCAAAATCATAAGATTGTTCCCCTAAGATGATTTAGATAAGAATCCTGAAAGGCAAGTAAATGTAATAGTTTATTTAAGATACAAGAGACAGTTAAGGAAGTTAAAAAAAAAAAAACAGAAAACAAAGTTTTTACTACTTGTCTCATAATTGGTATATGAGATTACCCTACTGTCTATAATTAATCATAATAACAAGCATTTACAAAGAGCTTTAAGGTCTGTAAAGCATCTTATACATTTTATTTCACTGGATCTTCATAGCAACTTCAAAGTTGTTGCTATTATTATTTTCATTTTACAGATGAGTAAACTGACTTCCCCAGGATCAAACAGCTAAGAAGTGTACAAGACAGTATTTGAACTTTAGTCTTCCTGAATCCCTGTCCTGCTGCTCTAGCTCCTGTGCCACTTAACTGCCATATCATAATTAATGTTTTGGAAGGAATTTAAGTCAGAAAAACTCGAAGCATTTCATTTTTTCCAACCAATGACTTTATACATCAACTATTTCTATGCAATGCATGATAGACAATTATAAAAAACAGAATATCACAGAGGGGGCACTGGAAAGAAGGGGACAGGGAAAGAAGTCTATATCTAGACACAGCTAGGTAGCACAGTTAATAAACTTGTTGGACTTAGAGAATTAGGAAAACCTGAGTTTCAAATATCACCTCAGCCACTAGCTATGTGATTGAGTAAATCACTTAACTTTTCAGTTTCCTCTTCCGTAAGGTAAGAATTATAATAGCATATACCTCTCAAGACTGTTGTGAAGATCAAATTAAATTACAACCATAGTGCTGTGAATATAAATGTTCATTATTAGTAGTAGTATCTTTTTGAGATTACTGGGTTTTTGTTTATGTTTTTAGTTTGCTATAAAATTGTTAGAATTTAAAATTCTCACTTCTGAAAATGTTAGAATTGCTACAAATATGACTCTTTTTTCCAACCAGAACTCAGGCCTTTTTTCTTTGTAAAAGGTAATTACTTCACATGAGTAATTACTGGCTTTCAGAACTCATGTCATGTGTACTTGCGCAGATTTTGACTACAGAAGGTATCCTATTGAGTCCAGTGTGACGTCTCTTGAGATTCATTGCAATTACATCAGGACCATTTCACTAGGAAAGTGCTTTCTATGTCCAATGAGAGTGTTTTGAGTTCTAAGATACCAAAGGTTTCTTCTGAGAGGCTGGGCTGCTAGAAGTTCCCCTCGTATTTTAAATCATTTGAATTCTGACCATTTTCAAGTACCATCTTCTATGACATCTCCTTTTTAGTTCTTTGCTCATCATTTTTCATTCTTCACAGTTTTTGTACCAAATAAATTATTCCCAAGAAAACCTCCAGTTGCTATTTTTGTAATCTCTTATCCAAGATAATTACACTTGGTGTTTTTTTTTTGTCCTTCTTCACATACTCCAACTCTTTGACCTGTTCTTTTCTCCTCATGTGTCATTCTGTGGGGAATGGTGTGTGTGTGCACATATATATATGTGTGGAAGGGTATGTGTGGGTGAATATAACTTAGTCTTTCATTAAAAATACATACACGTTTTTTCAGAAGCAGGATGATTAATAAAGCTAGGATATTTTGTATTTAAAAGAAATAGAATATTAACCTTTAAAAAATGAAATCTTTACTCTCCATAGAACTCTTTGATTTGGATGATATGGATAATCATAATAATATTACAAAGCATAACACTGAAATACAATTAGGAAAAAATCAGTGAAACCTCACACAAAAGTTTAGAAAGTTGGCATAAAGTTCAGCATAATTTTACTGAATACGTGTCATTTTCTCATGGAAATACACAGAGGGTATTTGGAAGATAAAGACTTAAAGAGATCTATCCAGGATATGTGAGTTAAAGAATGTGAGAATTCTCTTTCCCAATGACCATGATGATCTATCTATAATTTAGGAGCAAAGTCTCAGAATCCTGTCTTTTGAAAGAGATACATTTCAAAAGCATCTTTTTATAATTTTGGGGGTGATCCGTTCAAGAGGAACACCATCAAGTCTTTATTTTCTGAGTAGTCAAAATCATACTAGATATAGGTATTTGATGTTTACATATCTGATGTTGTCTACCCTTAAGATCTGTTGTTCTAGTAGTTACATCGTTTTTTGATAAAGGTGATGAGTCTATGTGGCCGATTAATCAGAAAAGTATTATATCTATTTAGCCCAGTGGATGAAAAAAAAATTTAAAGGCTACAACCAGCTTCTAGATAGGACAAGAATAAACAGGGAGGAAGTGCTGTTGCATTTTTCAAATGACAGTCAGAAGTCTTAATAATCTGCCAAACAGGATGTTCAAAGGACACTTGAGGGACAAAAAAGTCACAGAGGTTATTAACAGATAATCCTGTACTAAGAGCACTGTGTATCTATTAAAAGCTCAATCAAAAGTAGGAGAGGCCTGGAGCCCAAGGCCAGAACACATGAATACCTCACTTTAACCAGCATTCAAAGGTGGGGAAAAAAAGTCAGTCTTTCAACTCTTCCACTGGGAGGAAGATTCCTCATCTCAGTAATGATGCAGTTCTTATTAAGTTTTCACAAACCACATGAATACCAATCTGGGATAGAAACAAAAAGTAGTCTTTCACAAATAAGTCACCGCAGTCCAACAGCATTAAGTTAAGGTCAGTTTAAAATAAAATACTGAAACTCTTGTGAAAATCATTGTTCCAGTGGAACATGTGTTCATAACAAACCAAGAAAATAATTCAAAACAATTTAAAATGGCCCAAGGACCAAGCAAATTCCTTCAGATCTTTCATAGTCTGTTTTCACATGCCTTGGTGAATTCAGACACATCCCATGCTTGTTTATCCCTACATCCTTGCTTGAAACTTTTTACCTCTTACCTTACCTTACCTTACTCTGTCCTTCAAGACCCAGAAGTAAGGCTTTCTCTTTCATGAGGCATTTACTGATCTCAACTTTTATCAAGCTCTCCTTCACATATATTCAAAGTACTTTATTGTCTTCTTAGACATTTATTTTAAATTCTATATGCCTATAAAATATAACCGAATCTTAAGTTTTAAAACATAAAGGAACATGGAAAAGCTTCTCGCCTAATTTCCCTCATTTTATTGATGAAGACACCAATGTCCTAAGAAGAAAAATGACTTGTCTGAGGAAACATGAAGTTAAAACTGAGATTTGAACCTAGGTAAACTGAGAAGGAGAAAGAGGAGGAGGAGGAAGAGAAGAAAGAAGAAAAGGAGCAGACAGAAGAAAAAGAACAATAGGAAGGGCAAAAAGAAGAAGAAAGAAGAAGAAGGACAATTAAAGGAACAGGAACAAGAATGAGAAAAAGGACAAGAAAAGGAAGTGAAGGAAAAAGTGAAGGAGGAAGAAGAGGAAAAAGAAGAGAAAGAGAGGAGGTAGAGAAGAAGGAAACAATAATAAATAATATTTAATTTTAAGGTTTGAAAAATACTATATGTATGTTATCTAATTCAAGTGCCCTTACCATTACAAAATATGATTTATTAATAATATCATATATTATATAAAGTTTTAAAATTTTTAATTATTTTAAAAACAAAACAAATAAATAATAGATGATATAAATAATGATAATATATTTATAAATTACAATCACCTCCTTTGGGATAGGATTTATGTGCATCTTTACAGGATCTAGTACAGTGTAGTACACATAATAAGCAATAAATATTTACTGAATGAATGAATAAAGCTAAACCAAGCTTTAAGAATGTGTTTCAATTTAGATATGTTTCAATTAGATATATTCTTAAGTATTTCTAAAAGAGGCCTTGGTCAAATATTTCTCTACAAAATTGCATTTTTAAAGTTTGATTCTGATGCAAAGCACTCTAGAACAATAGAATGGTTGATAATATCAAAAGCCATGCTGAGATCAAAGAAAATGAGAATAGCTGAAGTTGTAAGTACATTTATAAAGAGATCACTTAAAAACTCTTTTTTGGACATAAACTAAAACATGACCAGAATGTCTGATCCAAAAGAAAACAATATTTGTATGCCCAGGGAAAGGAAAAATCCATCTAGGAGTTTCTAAGGAGTCTGCAGTCTAGAAAAGGTTTTAGATGTCTATGATATTATAAGGAATGGAAGAAATGTAATTTATCATCACTCAAATTTTACAAAGAAAATTTTCTGTATGTATATGTATGTGTGTGTTTGTGTGTGTATGTGTGATCTAAAAAATAAGATGCATCAGATACTCACAACCTTCACAATCCATTCCACTTTGACTTCTGAATGCTCTCTCAATATGATGCCTTCTGGAAGCCTGAGATTATTTCCTTGCAACTACCTATTGGGCAAATAATCTCTTTTTACAGCTTTTAAAAACTCATTTTAACATAGAACATTTCTGGATTACCCATAAACTGACTCAATTATTGGGATCTGTCATGGAAATTATATAATGTCATGACTCTTTATCTCACATTCTATTGCAATCATATATACAGCATTTACCCTGCCCCCAATACATATAATTAGCATAATTGTTTCTGTAAAAATTCTGTTGGTTTACTTACATTTTTGTATGTTCCTCTTTTCCCCAGTGCCTCTCAGACTGAACTATAAAGGTAAGGGTTCGTGCCTTTATAATCTTCTTTGTACGGAACCTTTCATAAGAAATCATTTTTTAAAAATAACCAGAATGATATACAGAAGCATTTTCAGTCCGAAATTCTTAGTAATATTACATGAGATGTGACTACAGAGTAAATGAGATTGATTCCACCAGCCAAACACAAGAGTCAGTCTCAATACTTTATAGTCACATCTCATATAGAAGCTGACAAAATAATGAAATTTCCCATTCATAAACAAATTTCATGGTAACCTAACACCTGTGTGGCATCACATTTTCTAAGATGTTATTATAACTGAATCTGGAGATATGTTAAACTTAAAATTAGGAATCTAAATTTGTAGGTTTTTATTTCTCCTTAGGGTGTCAATCTCTCTATCATCTTCTCTTCTCTTCTCTTTTTCCCCCTTCTCTTGTCTCTCTGTCTATCTCTGTTTCTGTCTCTGAGTTTCTGTTTCTGTCTCTGTCTCTCTCTGTCTCTCTTTGTGTCTGTCTGTCTGTCTCTGACTCCTTTCTCTGTCTCTTTCTCTTTCTCTCTCTCTCTCTCTCTCTCTCTAAGACACACACACACAACACACACACACACACACACACACATACACAAAGCCAAATATTCTGACTCCATACGTGTCTTATGAGACGAAGACAGAGACAGAGATGGAGAAAAGAAGTACAATGTATATATGTATGTATGTATATTTACGTTCTACATTTCCTATGGAAACTTGAATAAGGTAAGGGCTCAATAAACATCTGTAAATGATAAAGAATAAAGAACATGTGGATTGCAGTAGGAAGACAGATAATAGAGACCTTGACAGATTATGGAATGATTCCCATTTTCCTGCAAGCATTTAAATGTGGAATAAATATCTATCTTTCGGAAGACTTTAGATGCTGTCCTGTCTAAAGGGAAGAAGCTGAACTAGATGACTTCTCAAGACTCCTTACAGTCTTATAACACTAAAGCTTAATGTCTAAAGTGTAGCTTATGCCTTCTTTAAATAATAAAATTTCTAATTTTATTACATGAGGAAACAAATTGTTCAAATAAAAGAATCTGATTAATTGAAACTGTAGTCCCATTTCTACATATAAATATTAAGGAAATGGACAAAAAGATTAATTATGTTAGTATTGATTTAATAAACTATACTCCCTTAGGTTCTTGGGAATTTAATTATATTCAACAGACATTTATTGAATACCTATTTGCAAAGCACTTGGGGATACTAAAACAAAAATTAGGAACTCTCTTTGCCCTCAAGGAACTTATATTCTGCTTATGGGTATACCATGAAAACAAGCAAGTAATAGAAGATAACTTGAAAAAAACAGTTTGGGGGGTGGGGATGGGAGAGGTAATAGTTTGATCAATCAAAAAAGAGCTCTTAAAGAATATTGCACACAAACTGAACCTGGAATAAAGTTAAGGATTGTACAAGGTAGAGAATTAAGTAGGCAGTATCCTCCAACCATAAGACAATTTGTACAAGAGCACAGAAGCAAGAGATACAATGCTGAGTTTGAGAAATGTTTAGAAGATAATTCAACTGGAAAACAGAATACAAGAAAAGCAATAATGTTACCTAAGTGTGGAAAGGTAGACTGAAGCTAGCTTGTAAAGGACATGAACCAAACTACAGAGTTTTCATTTCATGTTAGAAGCAACAGGAAGCTGCTTAAGCTTCCTGAGCAAGTATATCACCAACAATCAATCCAATAAAGGCAATCATATTTTCCTTGTATTGTTAGAATTTCTTCTTCCTTCTCTCACCCCTAGACACCACAAATTTTCTGCAACAAAGTTATTTCAAAGTATTTACTGACATTTGGTTGACAATGGATGAATTTGGAATGCATAAGAAATATCAATAGTCTCTGAACACCATTCCTCTTTCTTGGTACTTATGTAAATTTGTCTACCTGATATTTAATTTGTTCATTTATTTTAAGTCAGGGAGAAAGGCAGGGTGAAATTTAGTATAAAACTGAACCCACATTCAGCATTTTACACTACAATGCAATGGATAATTCTATACTGCTCCAAGGATTCCTTTATGACATTTTAGATGGTATTCGGTGGTAAACCTGCAAATGAGACTATGAATATGGTAGTGGATTATAAACTTATGTTAGGGAGGTTTCAGAGGACAGTTAAGTGTAACCATCAAAACAACCCCTGTTTTTCTTTTTTCTATAACATAGCCTTAAGGAAGCAATCCACTATCACAGGAATCTCACAGAATAACTACTCTACATTTCTTGTTATTTCATATCACTTTTAAGAGTCAACTAAGAAAAGTAGTCTTTTAGACTAGTACTTAGTACACAATAGCATTTCTGTGTCAACTGGGGAACAGACTAACATCCTAAATTAAAAGTGACAAAACTACATGTTAATCACCATTAGAGAGATGTGATAAAGACAGATGGTTGAATCTACAGGGCCGTACATTGCTTAACTTAAACAGTAGGAATAAAACAATTATATCTGACTTAGCTCAGGGTGAAGGAAAACCACTCCAACTATCTTCCCTTAAAGATTTCTTCATGGAACACTCTTTACTTTTAGTTCTTCTTTCAAAAGATCATTTAATATTTGAAAATATGAGACAATAAAAAGAAACTAAGGACCAAGTTTTTCATACTTAACTTTTGCTAAGAAATTGGCCCTTAGAAATAAAGTTATATTTACATAAATAATCAAGCTTCCTGACCTATGTAGAAAGGTACTTAGCCAAAATACATTGTACTTCTGAATGTACATAATCAGTGAACCAGATAATCTCAAAAGCCCTTTTTGGGTCCTTTGTACAATAATATAAACTATAATAATGTGGATTTTGGGGTCTCTTAGTCTAAAAGAAATCCTTCCCTCTTCCCCCATCCAAGTAAATATGGGAATAGCACTGTAGTTAGGGTTTATTTACTCTCTTATTAGCTCATATATACATAGGCTATAACCTTTATGAGTATCAAGAGCTAAACAATCTATATGCTTAAGCATTTAAATTTAAGTTGCTTGGAGCATCAGTTGAATGATGAAACTATTTAGCCATCTTCATTTTTCATCCCATAGATTCAGTAAAGAAGTCAACATATTCTACAATTTCTATAAGTGGTATTCCTTCTCCTTCCATTTGTATAAGTCAATAATAATAATTTACATTTCATTTCATCTTACAAAAGTTTACAAAAGCACTTTCTTTCTACAACAACCTTATGACGTAATTAATTCAAATATTCTTATTCCAGCTTTACGGATGAAGACATTGAAACTGATTGGAATTATCAGAGTCAGAATTTGAACCTAGGTTTTCTCATTACAATTAAAGAGCCTTTTTAACCCCAATCAAAACCTATGTTTTCATCATACATGGACAACTAATGATGGCATTGCTCTTCAAATTGTTTTCTTCAGAGAGGAAATAAGTAATCTATTCCAAAGGTGTCAAAAACATAGTCCCCAGGCCAAATGTGTCCCACATTTCACATGAAAGTGCAGTCCAAACAAGAAAAAAGATACAATTTAGAAATATTTAACAAAATAAGTCAAAATACAGTAAAACACAGACAATATTTCATTTTAAAACTAAATAAACCTGTATTCCACAGGGATTTTCCATTATGTATGGATGAATGGCTCCCATTTCTAGTTGACTTCGATACCTCTGAACTACACTATCAGACTTATTTGCATTCATGATAAATGACATTGTCAGTCTTATGAGAAAGTAGAAACCTATTTATTCTTATCTACAAAATCTTGCAGTTTAATGAACTGATCTCAATATTACCTTCCAAAATTGATATTCTATATTTCCTTGGTGGGATTTCATGAGATCATAGCTTACAGTTATGAGTGATGTCTAGAAGGTACTTTGCATATTATCTAGTTCAACTCCATCATTTTCTGATGAAGAAACTGATTCCTAGGGAGGATAAATGACATGCACAAGGTCACACAAATAGTAAGTGGCTGAGCTAGGATCTGACTGCAAATTTAGCACTTTTTCCACTGAACCATGAAGAATTGCCCTTCCAAAAACAAAAACGAATATCAACTTCAATATGTATCAGTTCACCAATATAACTCAAATCCTTTGGGTCCAAAAGCTTATTTTTCAAATTCAAGAATAATCTTTGAAAAGACAAATAAATATATATAAGATGGAGAAACAGAATGAAACAGAGACAGAAAGACAGAGACAGAAAAACAGAGAAACGCAGAGAGAAGCTATTACTTCTAAAGTTCAGTTGATAGTCAATTGAGAATATGAAGTGGACAAAGGGTAAGTATTGGAGGTAAGGAAAAAGAAAAATAGGAAAGAAAACAAGACATGTTTACTGTACCAAAAGAGTCCTTCAAATACATTTCATTTATTCCCCAATTTTGCCAAGGGAAAATTCATATAATATGTCTGATCAATAGTTTCCATTCAGAAAGCAGCTGTAAAGAAGGTTGCAATAATAAACATAGTACAGGGCTTCAAATGAGAATATCTGGTTTCTAGTTCTTGCTTTGACAGCTAGTCACTTCCCTACCTTGAAAGAATGTTGTAAAATCATATATTACTATAAAATATGAGCTTTTATTATTTTTACCTATTTGTGGTATGTGGTATGATTTTGGAAAAGCATCATTCTTCTCTGTGATGCTAACTGGTTAATTGCTTTCATTTCTGCCATGGTCAAACCAACAGAATTAATTGGTTCAAAAAGGTAAAAGCTACTTATTAAATAAGAAGCCATTCATTTTAAATATCTTTTGAATGAATAATAAAAATGAATATGCTAAAGAACTTATATTTTAAATATGTCATTGAAATAAAAAATGTTTAAGAAAAAAAGTCCATCAGGCTTATAAAGAAAAAAAATGTATTTTAAATTCATTTTAGCTGTAAGGAAAACCAACATCCAAGGTGGGGGTATGAAGGAAACAAACCAGTAATTGATTTTGCTACCATACATACAATATCAAGGAAATAAACCTTCCCAAGCACTGGCTATGCACATATGTCTGCCAAGGGATAGCTATGTTGTTGCTCAAAGTTTTAGAACTGTGAATTAAGTCTTCAATACCTCAAAATTAATTTTGATATGCTGATGACAAGTGTCATATAAATACACAGATGGATACATAGATGTAGCAATATTTTTATTAAGTTACTATTAGCTGTGATTTTTAAAGTTGTATCACAAATACCAGAAAATCAGAAGAGTTCCATCTTGTAGTTTATGTATAATTTTAAGATAATACCATGCAATCCCATAAGCCTCTTTAACTTTTTGAAAGCATTTTATCCATACCACCAACTAATGAAATAAGTAATTAGTATCCCCCAAACATAAAAAATTTTAGTTACTTGCCACACTGCTAATTAGAAGTAGAGTTGAGACTGTTTTCTAGGTTTTCAACTCATAGTCCCTTCTATTGTTCCAATATAATTTAACTTAACAAGCATTTGTTAATGCTTAATGCATTCAAGGTTTCTATGTTACATCCCAGGGATTTATTAAACAAAAACAATTCCTGACCTCAAAGAGCTTACTTTCTACTGAAGGAAGATGATATGTAAACAAATGAGTTTACTTTTGACAATATAAACAGAACATTGACACTTTGGAGGATCTAGAACAGTTAGAGATGAGGGAGAGGAGGGCATGACAGCCTAGATCCAATAAAATTAAAAGACTTAGGGGCAGCTAGGTGGTACAGTGGATAGAGCATCAGCCTTAAAGTCAGGAGGACCTGAGTTCAAATTTGATCTCAGACACTTAACACGTCCTGGTTGTATGACCCTGGGCAAGTCACTTAACCCTAAATGCCTTAGCAAAAAAATATATATATATAATAATAAATAAAAGATGTAAATATAATTAAGAAGCAGTCAAATGTGTTTTGGGTAGCAGATTGAACATGAATCCAGAATGGAGTGCTGCATCTTAAGATGCAAATACAACATTCTGCTTCATAAATGAGTGTCTACTCATTATAGAGTGTCTACCTGTTATACACAATTCTAGTATAACCACTGCAACATTACCTCAGTCCCCTGTACATGTTGACGGCTTTCAATAGTGCCTTATTTTCTCAAAAATAAAGTGCCAACTCCTCAGCCTGGCATTCAATACTATTCACCATATGGCTTTAGCCCATCTTTCCAAGCTTCATTTCCCGCTACTCCCCTAACATGTACCCTACATAGCAGCCAAGCACACTAGAAGTTCATCTGTCTCTCTCTATTTGCCCATGCTGTTCCTTCCACCTTAAATGTCTTCACTTCATACTTATGCTGGCTAAAACAATATGTATCATAGGTAGTGAATGGTGGACCTTCTAACTCCAAAACCAGTGATCTTTCCACTTTGTCTGAAATAGAATGTAAGCTCCAAAGGACTAGAATTGTATCCATTAATATTTCCTGTAGAACCTACCAACATGCTTTGATTATAGTTATGTTTTGGAAAAATGTTTGGGTTAAGTCGAGTTAAACAGACTCCAAAGTTCTAGTCTCCTGAATTTAAAAAGAAATGGCTAACTAGAAAATATTTTAGTAATGTAAACAAGGCAAAGATAAATAAAAGAATGAAATAAAAGTGAAAAGTTAAAGAAGCAAAATTTGATTAATGATTCTGGAACAATTGAAAATGCCAAACATGAAGATGAGAAAGAGAAGTAAAATATTCAAGCATAGGAAAAGCAGGTATATGAAAGATGATGCTTGTTATTTTTTTTTCAATTCAAATCAGAAAGAATTAGAGGAAAAGTTGTTTTTAAATAGCAAGGGGCATACAATTTAAGAGAGGAACTTCCTCTCTTCTTTAGGACCTTAAATTTCTCAGAAACATTTATAACATTCATAGGACTTTTTATTTGATAGGAGAAATGAAATAAAATTATCCATCCAAACATAATGCTTATAGTATAGTTTGTGAAAGGAAAGCTAGGTGACACAGATATAGTGGCAGTCCTGGAGTCAGGGAGATTCATCTTCCTGAGTTCACATCTAATCTCATAAACTTACTAGCTACATGACCCTGGGCAAGTCACTCAACCCAAGTTGCTTCAGTTTCCTCATCTGTAAAATGATCTGGAGAATTAACTTAGCCAAGAAAATCCCAAATGGCAGCACAAGCAGTCAGACACACACACACACACACACACACACACACACACAACCTGAATAACAACATAGTTATTTTTTAAAATCTAAAATCATCAATCTAAAGACAAGTTTCATATTCACTACTCCAAACCTTGTTCTCTTGGGATAAAAAAAATCAATGTACTACAAACTAAACTATAGGTTAAATTCTATTATGAAATCATATGAATACGATGAATATGTATAAAGTTTTTTCCCCCAAGTCTTAGACACTGGTAAATTTATTTTAATAGCATTAAATCTAGCAAAATTATTGTACATCAAAAGACACGAACATGTTAATGGAATTTGTTTTAATGGAATTTAATCTCAATTAAGCATTATGACTTAAAAGTTATTTTAAGAGAAATATTCAATTTTCATTTCTCAGAAATCTGACATATCTTTCAAAAGAAAAGTAAATGAAAATTATTTGATGATTCATCTTCTGTATTTTCTTTAGTTTGACATTCTTCTTACTGTCTATTCCATTTTCCAATTCTGTTTTATATCATCTTTTCCCAAAAAAAAAAAAAAGAATTTTCATGAATTTTTCATTCCTGAATTTATTTTATGGAGGTATTTTTAAAATCTTTTTTCTTCTATTCCAAAGCACTCAAATGATTTTTACTAACTTTGGACCATGGTGGCTTAGTGTATTTGTCAGAGATTTAAAAGCAAGGAAGTATGAGTCAACAATACAAATACAATCTGGTTTTAATAAATGTCATTATACCATTCAGTTTCATATAGCAAGGTTATTTCCCAGCTGCCATCTCATACTAACACTGCTTTGCTAATGAATATACAACAAATTCTGTTGAAAGAGAACATGTATATAACACTTCCATTCACAAGTCCCTGCACATTTAACATTCTTAATATTTGACAAAGACAGCCTTTTAGTGGAGTATTTATGTATAGTGTTGTTTTAAAATACCATATATAAAGTTGCACCCTGATTGTGATAAATAAAACATTATAAAATAGATGCATTTTAAAAATAGGCTCTAGCATATAAAATTATATGGATTATAAAGTATGAGTATGCTATTTTATTTTTGTTGTATTTTATTTATATGTTATACATTATAATTATCTATAATATATCAATATAATATGATATATAATAATTATAAAATTATACTATAATATATCATTATAATATTTATAGTATATAGTATGTATTGCATATGTATGTAAATAAAAGAGTAAAAGTATCCTGGATATTAAGAGCATATAAAATGACCAAGATCCTTACATACTAGACTTTGATGAATTAAATCAATTAACAGTTTTCAAGTGCCTACTATGTACCAGAGTCCTGTGCCAGGTAATAGGGATATAAGAGCAAATAATAAAACAATCCTTACTTTCAAGAAACTAACATAAGAAAAGAAACAAGAAGAATTTGTATAAATATATACAGCTTAAACATAAGAATAATAAAAAAAATGGACAAATAGCAGATAGCTAGATAGATAGGTAAATAGATGGACAAATGATAGAGATAGAGATACATAAAAAATATTTTAAAACAATGCAATCCAGAAGATTAGTACCAATTTAAGGCATCAGGTAGCAGCAATTCAAAGGAAAAGATGGGAAAGCAAGAAGGGAATGCTATCCAGATACAAGAAAAAGCCAGTGCAAACACAAGGAAGCAGATAGGAAATGCAGCTCCATGAGTGAGGAATGGAGAGAAAAATCAGTTTTTTCTGGATCACAGTGTATGGGATAAACAGTAATGTCCAATGAAACTGTAAGGATAGTCTGGGGCCTGGATAGATAGACCTTGAGAAGTTTTACAGAAGAATTTCTGGTTTTCTCTACATGTAATACTGCAGTTGACTGAATAGAAATATAACATGGGAGAGAGGAACTTGATGGAAAGTTACTTTGATGTCAATGTGGACTAGATGTGGAATAAGATTGAGCACAGAGATCAATTGGAAAGTTCTTACAATAACTTATGTAAGGGGTGATATGGAGAGAAAAGGTAGAATGGAAATGAAAAGATTTAGGAAGGGAATTTTGAGATTGTCTAGTCTTAACACACAACCCACAAGCCACATCAAATACCACAACATTCCTGAGCATGGTCCAAACCAGATTAAAATGGAACTGGGAACTATTTAACAAAATAAGTACAAACATAATAGAACATAGATAATGTTAATATGTAGTTTTCTAAATCAACAGGTGTTCTGGAGGAATCCTTAAATATGGTTTATCAGCCCCCATTTCTCTTTGAGTTTCTTCTCATTGGTCTTGTTCAATTCCTTCATTGTACATATTAGAGAACATAGGCCCTAGAAGGGAATTCACTTGATCATCATCACACTGGTAATATATGGCAAAACTGGGTTCTGTCTGGTTAACTCAGAGTGGAAACCAACTATGAATTTGTCAGATTTACTTTGTGGAGAGGATAGCATGATAATTAATAAAAAAATGTACTCTTCTTGTGGCAGCATGTCAGCATCTAAGTTATGATAGACTCCCTTTGAGTTGAACAAAGATTTATAATTTTCAGACTTGCCCAAATGAAACAACCTGAAAATTTATAAAATCATAATATCACTAATACAACATTTAAAATGTCATATTTTGGTAAAAATCATCTTATTTTTCAGCCATATAAAGTTATATGAGGAAAGAACCATATGTCCTACAGGAAACACTAGACTGGTTATAAGGAAGTCTTAGGTTTGAACTCTGTCTTAGATGGCAACTTGCCATGTTTTCCTAGGGCAAGTCTCTTATCTTCAAATCTCACTTTCTTTTTCTGGAAAAAAATTAGAGCAATAACAACACCTTCCATATGGAGTTATTGAGAGAGCCAAATAAGATGATATATGTAAATCATTTATAAAATTTAAAGTGCTCCTGCAAAAATGAACTATTATCATGGCCTTTCTATTATCTCTTATGATACCCTCTTTTGCCATGTCCTTTCTACCATTTGCAAATAAAAATATATCTTAAGACTTCATTTCATGTAAACACAAAAATAAAGAATATTGTACAGCCCTTTAGAAAAATAATCTGCTTCCATTTTAACAAAGTTGAGATGAGACAAAGTAATGTTGATATTCCAAGGTTGTTTTTACTAAATGAAAATTAAATCAAATTCTCACAAATTTTGCTATATCATAATAGCTGTCATTGGATTAGAAGTACATATGTATTTGCTTTCTTAATTGCCTCTGTGTTATATCCATTTGTTAAAATGTTCTCAAATGTGCCTAAGCATAAAAATTTACAAAAATCAAAGCAAAAATGCCTAAACTAGATTATCTCTAGCCTAAATAAAAAAAAATAAATGCCATTTTGGGGGGAAAGTCACTGTGAATAATATTGTGAATATCAAGTTACATTTGACTTGTCATTAGAAGAACCAAAAGCAATAAACATATATGAAGGCATCTGTCAAACACTCAACTCTTGAGAAATGTGTACTTTCCTAGAGACCCATTTATATCCCATTTCCCTCCATGTCAGTACTTAGCTATGTGACCCAGAGTTGGCCATTGTGATGTTGGTGGGCCATAGTTTTCCAAAAAATGAGTGAGTTGGACTAAATTTTCTTTGTGCAATTTCCATTACAGCTCTATGAACTCCACATTCTATGAGTCTATGAACCTGATGCTTTGAAAGAGAAAAAAGGCCAAAAGGTAGTTTCCACTTGATTGCTTGTTCTGTTCCTCTCAATTTAGAGTTAATAGTCTTGATAGTTTGGGAGAAAATTGAATGGTTCCCCAATATTGAGCGGGATGTTGTGATCATACACAGATGGGTACCCATAGACCTATCTTATATCAATGAGCATATCTCCCTATATGAGAGATAACATAGACACCAGAATATTCTTCAAGTTCAGTGTTCTCTATGCTGAACTATCCTTCTTACTGCTCTTCAATTATCCTTTAAAGCCCAATTGAAATATCATCTCTTTCATGGAGGGTTTCACTCCATGATATCCCCCATGTCGATAATGACAAGTCCCCTCTCACCTCCCAAAGCCATGAAAGTTCTATCTTCATGATGTACTAATCATGTTATATTTTTATTACTAACAAAATAACTCACAATGGCATCATACTTTAAGTTTTACAATTTTTCCAGAAAAACCCCAATAAGGCATGGGGCATAAGTATCAGTATCTTTCTATTACAAATGAGAAAAATAAGCATCAGAAAAGTCAAGTAAGGTACAAAACCAATTCTTCTGACTTAACACCTTTAAACCAGACATTGTTATTTGTTTCCTATATCTCTATGATTTAGGAAATTACATAATCAATCAATCATAGATTAGAGCTACCAGATTTTTTTCTAGAAATAGAATTCTTTCACCATTGATCACTGTGCTATGAACAAGAAAGCATTTAAATGTTTACTTTATTGTTTGTGTTTTTTAAATTAGAGTATCATTGCCATAACTATATCCAAAATCCAAATAACAATTTTCTTGTTTCCTTTTTCTCTTTTTTACTCCAGTACATAGCACAAAGTCTGGCAAATAGTCGGCACTTAATAAATGCCAATTTTCTAATTGACTGACTCTTTTTGATTTCACTAGAAATGCTCTCTCTATATGTTGTTTTTAATGTAGTAATTGTTCAGTCATTTCAGTCACAGCCGAAGCTTCATGACTCTATTTGAGGCTTTCTTGGTATATTAGAATTGTTTGTCATTTCCTTCTTTAGCTAATTTTATAAGGAAACTGAAGCAAACAGAGTTAAGAGACTTATCTAGAGTCACACTGTTAGTAAGTGATTTGAAGTCATAAAGAGGTATTTTCCTGATTCTTACTTCAGTACTCCATCCACTATGACACTAGTTGTCCTTTATGTAGTTTATTTCAGAAATTGATAGCAAACTATATAATTATTTTATTTTAAACCAAATAAACTTCCTATTATTTTTTATTTAAATTTATTTGGTATGCCTTTTATCTACTCTTTTTGGGAGGGGATTAAGACTAAATTGTTCTTTTACTTTTTATTGCATAGTTTGGGGTCTTGATGCATCATCATTCTACCAGTGCATACTGCCACCAATTATAACAAAATTCTTGCAGATATTTTAAATAATGAGCTCAATCGTGTTAAAGACCTCCATTTCCTTTAGTCCTCCTTCCTTTTAAATAAAATGGCCAATAATCTATGTTTCACAGCCATCATCATTTTCCTTTTCCCCACAAATTCATTGATAATCTTTGCCAAAGGTTTACTGAACAGGAAGTTAGCTCTTGATAAAGTTTAGTAATCAGGGGCATTTGTACCTGGTGTTGTATTTTCTTTAGAGGTAATATTATCCTCTCCATCTCCCTAGTGGTTATAGATGAGAAATACTGTGGCTTAGTAGATAGAAAGCATGACCTGGATTCAGTAAAGACTGAATTGAAGTTCTAATTCTAACACATATTATCTGTGACCCAGAGCAGCTCCTTAATGTCTCCTTAATAGAGGCAATCTTCTAGGCTTAAAAATGATATACACAACAGCAGAACAATTGTTGATTTGCATTGTAAACAGTGTTTTTGTTTGTTTAGTTGGTTTTTACTGGAAGCTCCAGAAACCAATGAAATCACAGCTCCAAATAACAACAATACTTAAAGTTATATTTGCATCTAAATCCTCAATTTTCTTCTTTCAGTACCTTCCTAGGGAGAAACTACTGAACTGTATCTATTTTTGCCTGCATCATTTTTCTTTGAATAATTCTGAGGGAAAAAATACCGCCCCTTCCCATATTTCTAGGAGTTCTATCTAAATTTTTCTAATTTTGTCCTTACTTGACCCAGCCACTTTGATTTCCCCATTTCCTAGAAGCACATTCCATCATGTCCTCAAGTAATGATTAATTTCATATACACCATCCCCATTTCTCTCATCTAACCCCTTTTTCTTTCTATGTACTATTCTCTTTTAATCTTTAATCTCTGTTATGGAAGTATTCTTCCTACCTCTTCATTCCCTTAAGATTTTCCTGCCAATGTGTTCTCAGATTCAGATACTGATTCTGATGTCAAAATTTTGTCAGTTGGAAGAGAATTTTCCAGTAGAATCCATATTGAAAGATTATTTAGTGCTTCCACAACTCAAACCTTACCCAGCCATTGTCTTATTGCAGACATCAAAATTTATTCAAATCCCATTTCCCTTTCTGAAACTTCCATTCCATATTCAAAAGTTTATCACTGTTTTGATATATGCAGTTCCCCTACTTTACATCACCCTTGTAACATGTGCCTATATTAAAGTATGTTTTTTATCTTCTATAAATATTATGCCTTGTATAAGATTTTTTCATGTCTTTCTATTGTGTCTTCTAACACCATTGTCCAGAAAATTCTGTCAATGTTTGTTAGGAACATACAAATATTTGCCAATCTTATTTTCTCTTCATTTAACATCTAATATAATACATTTTTTCAGTTCTCTATTACTTTCCTATTTTATAGTAGAAAATTAAAAGATTCACCCACTCTTTTCCTAAGCTCCAAACGGAAAAAGTTTACCTCCACCCCAAAAAAACCCCAAACAACTCATCTGTTCTATTTTTATAAAACACCTTCTTGATGTTTTGTCTAGTTCCCAAAAACTTTTGAACAATCCTTCTTGAACAACTCTTTGATATCAATGATAAACTATGTTACTTTCCTTTAACTCTTTTCCTGATCCTCTTCCTATCCCCAGAAAGAAGACATCCTTCTCTTCCCAATTTTTTTGTTTCTTTTAGCTTGACTTCTTTGTTGAATTGATCACATTAAAATTTATACTAAAGTTATTTGAATTTATGTCCAATTTGTCTCCTATACTGCAAGACACTTGAAAGCAATGACTATATAGTTTTTCATAATTTTATGCCTAACAACTTCACAGTGCCTTTATATATGTTTGTTGGGTTTTAATTTGAATCAGTAGCATTAAGGAACTGGTCTTGTTATCAATGATTGTTACTCTTAATGAAGGGAGGCAAAGAGGGAGATGAACAAAAGGTAGAACATGAAGAATCGAGGTGAGAACAAAGGAAGGAGGGAGGGAAGGAAGGAGAGAAACATTTATTAAGCATCTTTTATGCGCCAGCCATGGTGCTGAGCACTTTACAAATGTTATCTTATTTGACAGGCATTTAGGTGGTTCAGTTGACAAAGTATCAAGTCTAGAGCCAAGAAGACTGATCATCCCAGAGTTCAAATCTGGTCTCAGACACTAGTAGTGTGACCCTGGATAAATCACTTAATCTTGCTTGCCTTGGTTTCCTAATCAATAAAATGAGCTGGAGAAGGAAATGACAAACCATTATCCTTGCCAAAAAATAAAATGGGTCATCAAGAATCAGACAGGACTGAATAATGGCTGAACAACAATTGTATTTGATCTTCACAATAAGCTATTCTTATTCCATTTTATAGTTGAGATTGAGAAAGACAAAGGTTATGTGATTTCCTCAGGGTCACATAGCTAGAAAGTGTCTGAGGCTGTATCTGAATTCAGGTCTTCTCATTCAACTGCTTTGGCTATGTCTGTTATAGCCAATGACTGGCTATTATGACTATTTAAAATTATTTTTCTTGCTAGGTCCTTTAAATTTTCTATCACTGAGCTTCTTATTCTTTCATCTATTATTTCTATCATCTTTGAATCTATATCTGAGAGGCAATTAGATGTTATATTGTTTCCCCTTATTGAATGTAAACTACATGTAGTTTACTTGAAGGCAGGGACTGTTTCATAGTTTATCTTTGTCACCCCAATGTCTGACATAGAGGAAATATTTTAAAATGCCTGCTTGCTGAAGGGCTGATTGATGGAAACCCTCATTCATTCTGTTGAGGTTCTCCAAGATGCTGAGTAACACTCATTTTGGTTTCCAAATTGTCTATCCAGCCAATTCTAGCACAAGACAGTTAGGCCCTTCCCTGCAATGCAATTTGTGAAAAATTTTATTTTTCAACTGTGAACTATTGTGCCTCTACAGTATCTCCCTTGATCCCTATTTATGGGAGGCTTGTGACTGACATATATGCCTATAGATGCTATCAAGTAAAAGCTTCCCAACTCATAGTTATTCTAATTGCTCCCTTACATTCCTTTTTCACACTTAAATTTACTCAGTTTATTTTTTCTCAGCTGACTAATAACATCATATTGACTCATTAACTATAAACTGCATTGTCTATAGAAGCCATCTCTTCTCTAAATAAAATGAAAACTATCTATCCTTGGTCTATTTAATGGCACTACTACACAGCCCAGTCTGCTGTCTTCTTTATTTTTTTCCCTCTAGATCCTTTCTAAAAAAAATAAATCATGAATTGTCCCCCTTCTGAGGCTTAGGTCATACTCTTTTATCTCTGGCCACTGAATCACTGAGAGGAAAAAAATAACTCTTTTCCCAATGACTTTAAAATCAAGGCTCCCACAATAAAATCACTATGTGGTCCCTTGCTGACTTCTCCAATGAACTGTTTCTCAATGACACATTGTCCATTAAATGTTTAGGTGGTCTGTCCTCTTCCCCTATCTCTGGATAAGACATCTTTTACTTTATTGACATCTCTTTTTTTTTTTCTAAAGACAGGGAAATCAACAGGTCATGGTTGATGTTGAAGCTAACTGAATCAAATAAATATGCTTCAACATGTGAGGCAATTAAATTCAATAAGTATGTATTGTACCCACTGTGCGCACTGTATTAGGCTGTGGAGGGAAAAAAACAAATAGCATTTGCTTTGAAGGCACTGATTTCACTAATCTTGCTTAGGGAAGGAATCTGAATCTCCCATGTTTAAGCCATCAGTCACCAAAATAATTATTGAGAACCTAATATGAGCAAGGAAAATCAGCTAGGTCCTAAGGAGGATACAAAAATAAAAGTAAAGGACATTTCCTACTGTCAAACAGCTTACATATTAGTTTAGAAGAGAAGGCTTTTATTTATGAAAAAATTACCAAGATTGTAAGGCAGCAGGTATTGTGGGTATAGTAGATCACTATTCCTTGAAGCATATAGCTGGTATAGGGGTAGAATGGTCTCAGAACCATAGCTCTCTTGCAAACTGCCAAAAGGGAAATGCCTTGGAGTTTCAGAAACATGTATCCATAGCAATTTCTAATCAGTTCTTCAAGTTTACCGGTTCAGGGCCAAACCTACCAGTCAATGAAACATTAGGAATTAAAGGCAAAAGGGCAGGAAAATCTAAAGGTATTTTCTCACATATGACCTAGCTTTATTCCTGTTTCTTACCACCTATTGCTAGTACCAGAAGTATCTAGCCTAAAATACTATGTACCCAGAATGAGATGTTTTCAATACTGGTGAGCTAATTGGTCACTTGTTCAACCTGATTTTTTAAAAAATAGCTTTTGAGGCAATATGTAAATTTTCTAACACATCCTTTCAAAGACTTTTTTGGTCTCTTCCTCCATCAGTCTTTTGTGTGTGTTCATAGGTCTCTTTCTGGAGAACTAGAATAAAAAAAAAAAAAACATGCCCTATTCTTCTGCTTTTAAAAGAATGGTAACTTCTTATGTCATATTTACATCTGGATCATTAACAATTAGGTAACTGGATGAGGTAGTGAGTTTGCTAGGAATAATGTTCATTGATGAGAATTACTACTGGATTAAGCTAATAATACGAATCAGAATAGCATTTGTCTAGAGCTTGAAGGTGCGAAGTACTTTACATTTGTTATCTCATTTGATTCTCAGACTCTGTGGATGCCATTAAGAATCCTCATTTTACACATGGTCAAGTGACTGCCCAGAGTCACACAGCTAATAAGTGACTGAGGCAGCTTTGAATTCAGGATTCCTGACTCCACATCCACCACTCTATCGAAAGATTTCTCTCTATCCCTAATGACGATCAAAGACACCAGAGAAAGAAAACAATTCTTTCTCAATTGTTATGTTGTAAACAGTTGGTGGGAGAGTTTGAATGCAAGGCTAAGTAGTCCCTTTTAAATTAGGAGTCTTTGAGAATTTTTTAACAGGGAAAGCATGCAGAAAATTGTTGTTATAGAAAGATCTGTCAGATTTCTCTCATTAGGATATACTGCAAGCTTTTGGTAGCATATTCTCTTTTGCCATTGCACAAAAATGTAATAAGAAGTGTCTCATCCCATGTGTCCCTTTTTTGTTTCAAATTTTGCATTCATTCAGTTCACTTTTAATTCAACAATGATTTTTTAAATTGTACCTATAATAATTGGATTAGCTTTGTAAGTATAGCTCTGTGTTCTTCTCATCTCTGTTTTACAATGCGGAGAACATGATTCAATCACTTGCCTAAATCGAGTCTATCCTGTAACTAATACAACTGTAGTTTCAAGCTCAATGATCTCTCCATAGACCCTAGTAATTTCAAAACCTACTTCTTTAAGTGTTTAGTGGGCACCCAATTTTGGAAGAAAAAAACAAACACGTTAAGAAAGAGTTTTATTTTGATTATTAAGAAGGAGTTCAGGATAATACCTGGCACAAAAGAGGTACTTATTAAAAGTTTGTTGGAGCTGTTAGGGAGGACAGATTTCCAGCCCTGAAGAAGAATCATCTTCCTGCTTCAAAACAGCTTCAAAACATTTAGTAGCTGTGTGATCCTAGGCAAGTCACTTCACTCTGTTTGCTTCAGTTTCCTCATCTATAAAATTGGCTGGAGAAGGAAATGACAAACTGCTCCAATATCTTTGCCAAGAAAACTCCAAATTGAGGTCACAAAGTCATACATGACTGAAAAATGTTTTTTGACTAACCTGATAAATAAGGAACTTGTGTTCTCAAACAGAATATTCAGGGCACAATGTAGAGAACTATTAGAGTCTTAGATAAACTAAAATATTAGTCATATGGCTTCCTGAACACAATTTTTGTCTTAGACTAATTTGATTTCATAAGTTTCACTTGGCTGTTCTACCAACAGCAGAGTTTTCTAGGCCAGGGTGATTGCATGTGAGTTCATTTTTCCCACTTTTTAGTGGAAAAGCACTAAAGCATTTCCATTTCAAGCTTCTGCCATGCAACTTGGAAATACCACAATGAATTCCAACTGTAGCAGCAGGGATAAAGCAAACAAGATGAAACAGTTCAAGAGTGTGTCTGGTGAGAAAGCTCAAATGCAGTTCTTAACAGCTCTGTGTTATTTCTACTCTAACATTTGCAGAAGTGGAAAACAACTTGTAGCTTAATGCAAACCACAGGTTGCCAAATTATTTAAAGAAAAATCTCAACAAAATATTCCCTGCCCTCTTGCAATTAATGTCAATATAAAACCATTTAAATTTCTTTTGAATCTCCTAAAAACCAATCTACTAAAAGTTATGTTATGTTATTTTGGGGAAATTTATATAAAGTTTATATTATTCTCATGTTCAGCTCTTTAATTATATATTCACAAATTCAACTAAGTTCTTAAATCTCAGAAGAACTTTACATGGTGATTAAATACTTCTTCTAACACAGCTACTGGCTTTTAGATTCAGCCCAGTCCAGTAGTTGTCATCAATTTTTAAATTTCTTTTTTCATGTATCTAGTTAGCGAGTAATTAAGCACTTATTAAATAAAAAGCAGCTAAATGGCACAGTGGATAGAGTGCCAGATTTGCAGTCAGGAAGGCTCATCTTACTGAGTTCAAACATGGCCTCGGACACTTAGTAGCTGTGTGTCTCTAAGCAAGTTACTTAACCCTATTTGTTTCAGTTTCTTTATCTGTAAAATAAGCTGGAGAAGGAAATAGCAAACTACTCCACTGTCTTTGCTAAGAAAACCTCAAATGGGATCACAAAGAGTTGGACATGACTGGAAAACAATTGAATAAGTTCTCTCTGTTTCATAAAACAGTATCTATCCCAATCTTTTTATGATTCTAATTAGAATTTTACAAATCAATTTATATTCAAAATCAGAGTTACTTTTTGTCTATGTGGAAAATAAGCTGTGTTTGTTGACTAAAGAATTTTTTAGGCTTTGGACTCTTTATTGTGGTCACTTCTATAGGAAATCATTATAGTGTGTACATTTGCCATTAATTTTACTTATTACTCATTTTTCATCATCAATAACTCAATAGCATGGTCTTTATTCCCTTAAACACATAGGGGTATTATTGCCAAATTTCAAAACCCCTAGATCAAAAAGAAAATTTTGCAAGAAACAAGGAAAAAAAATTCAAATACACTAGAACTACAATTAGAATTGTACAACACTTATCAGCAGCTACAATGAAAGATTGCAGGTCTTAGAATCATATCTATGGACAAGCTAAAGAACTAGGCCTGTGGTCAAAAATATCATACCCCCCAAAATTATCTATAATTTTCAATGGGCAAAAAAAAAAAAAAAACCAGACATTGAATGAACTTGCAGATTTTCAGGACTTTCTATCAACCAAATCCAAACTTAACAGAAAATGTAATATATAAGAGCCAATATCAAAGAGCAATTTTAAGGAACTCAACATGGACAAACTATTTAAACATGGCCAACTTGTTTATGTTTTTTTCTGTATGGAAAATATATACTTTATATTTAAGATTTACATCAACAAAAAGGTAAGCTCAAAAGAAAGGTTAGCAGACTAAAGATAAAAATAGTAATCATGTTATACAAATGAAGTGCAGAGGTAAATAGATACAGAGGCATTAGAGGGGAGAGGAATGCTCATAGTTTTGAAAACTTACTCACATTGGGAATGGGTTCAATAGACAACACTACAGATATACCATAGAGATAATAGCACCCTCCAAAATCTAAAGAAATAAAGGGGGAAAAATAAGTGGATGGGGAAGCAAAAGGTGAGGGAAGAAAAAAAGAGAGGGATCCTTGAGTGGAGGGAGGTTAAGTAATAGTAATTCAAATTATGAAGCAGAATTTAATGAGTCATCAGGGATAGAAAAGAAATGGATATATAGGGTATGTGTGTGTGTGAATGTAGGTATATGTATGTATCTGTGTACATATGTGTATATGTATAAACAATAAATATCATTTCTTAACTGCAGCTTGATTGGATACAATGGGGAGGATGAAAGGGAGATATGTGTGTGTGTCTATGTGTATGTGTGTATATCTATCTATCTATCTATCTATCTATCTACTATGTATGTATATATCTACTTATGTATATAAAAATATATCATTTCTTAATTATTATCCGCTTGGGGGTGGAAGTGAGGATGAAAGGAAAGAAAAAAGAATCAAGTAAATAAGGTGCGCAGCAGAGAACAAAAGAACAATTTACAAGAAGTAAAGATGGACACTCATGAATATAATTTCTTCTACTAATATATATATATTTACTTTATATATATATATATACTTTCTTAAATTGGTATTTGTTATTATATATTTTGAATCCTCCCTGATGCTCTGCTTGGTATATGATAATGCTCCCTTTTGTTTTGTTTCATTTTGTTTTATATTGCTTTTCTTTTTGCTTATTCTGTTTCTTCAAATAAGATATGAAAAATGAAAATTTTGGAAAAAATGACAAAAAAATCTAAAACTAAAAAAGCTTTAAAATAAAAAAAAAAATTCCCTCTTCTAATTTGCACTAATTTTTATCCTTGTTCTAACAAATCAGTAGCCTAACAATACGTACAGACTGTATTCAAGAGTTAACCTTCAATCTGAATGAGTATTTTCCTATTTATTAGAATATAATCAATTTCATTTTCGTGATGTCATTTTGTGCTTGCCATATGTAGTAACTACCAATTGTTTCTTAAAGCATTCCAAATGTAAAGACATGAAGCTTCTGTATCAATCTTTGGCCTCTTTTAGTAATAATTCTTGACCTATGCTTCCCAATGCATGAACAGATAGTAATAGATAATGACTTGGGAACAAAATTAAATGTAGGTTGAACTTTTGCCTGGATTGTTTTCAGAAACATGAAAAACTTATTCGGATCAATACAAGGATGCAAGCCTGTTCCAAAGGACTTATGATGAAAAATGCTATTCACTTCTAGAGAAAGAATTGAGGGAGTCTAGATACTAATAAAAGCATATTTTTTGTACTTTATTTATGGATTTTTTAGAGTTTGGGTTTTTTTTTTTTAGCCTGTGTTTTCTTATGGTTAATATAGATATTTTGAATGATTTTATATATATAATCCACACCAAATAGCTTGCATTTTCAAGGAAAGTTTAGGGAAGGGAGGGAAGGAGAGAATTTTGAACTCAAATTTTAAAAAACAAATGTTAAAAAAAACTTACATGGTATTGAGAAAAAGTAAGAGAAAAGAAAAAAAAAAAGAAAGATAAATGCAAAACATTTTTAATGATCCCAAATTTTTCCCAGAAAGAGACCCATCATTTGAATACCAGTCTCCCACTTGTAGTATTATATGGCTACAAATCATAGAATACCATGGTCTCCAAAGAATTGAAAATTAATATCTTGAAGAGAACAATGGAGACAAATTGCAAGGTATAAGGAGTATGTAGAGCTTGGATAAGAAATATAGTCAAGGATATCATCATGAAAATGATTGAAAAAATGAAATAAAATAAGCTGGTCATGTGACAAGAAAGACAACCCAAATGTCTTTCTTGTCACATGACCAGCTTATTTTATCCTTGGATATTATAAGAAGTGGAAAATACCCCCAGCACATTAGATGCTCCAAGGGACTAATATATGGGAAGGTATGGACAGAAATTCCACAGAATGGATGGATTTAATATTTCTATTCTGCCTCTTTGGAGAGAATATACATATTATCAATAAGATTCAGGATCCACTTAAGTATGCACAAAGACAAAAAGAAAAGGAGATCTTGTCTTCAAGGAACTGATAATCTAGAAGGAGGTATTTACATAGATAAAGAAGCATAATCTGGAAAGGTTTCTTTAAGGTAAGTGCCATTTCACTTGAGCCCACAAAAAATCCAAGATTGTTAAAGGTATAGGTGATAAGAAAGTGCATTATAGACATGCTGGAAAAGTATGTGCAAAAGCATGGGGGCAGACCATGGTATGCATTCAGGGAAAAGCAAAGGGGGGCAATCTGGCATGAACATAATAAAGGGAACATAGGGATTAAGTTCTGAAAGTAAGACAGAAGACCAACTGTGAAAAGCTTTAAATGACAAACTGAGTAGTTTCTATGTTCACTTCTAGGGCAATCGGGAGCCACTGAAGATTCTTAAGCACAGGAATGACATAATCAGGTACATCCTTCTGAGAGATTGCTTTGGCAGCTGGATGAAAAAATGGATTGGAGAAAAGAAAGACTAAAAACAGGGAGGCCATTTCAAAGCTTTATCCAATTCTCAGTTCAACCATTTTTCCTTTCCATCTCCTCTATTATGACTGGCCTTCCTACTACCTTGCCTATTTCCAGTAGTCCTGACATGGTCCTCTCAGACCGAGAAGCTATTTTTCTTTATAAAGGTTATGACAGATGGAAACTAGATTAATTTCCCTTGAAGTCACAGTTTGTTAGCAGTCCTCATTGCTAGAAGAGGAGGAAAAGTGCCCTTTAGAATGAGATGGGGGTGGGGAGAAGGAAAGGAGAGGGGAGGAGTGTGTGTGTGTGTGTGTGTGTGTGTGTGTGTGTGTGTTTGTGTACATAGCCCTAAACTATAGAGAGGATGGAGCAGAAGGAAGGGGAATTTAATATACCCTGTTTTTAGGGAGTCATAGAATTCCTTTTGGAACAATTCTTTTACTTTCATAATGACCTCATGTGTGACTTCCCCAGATTCTGTACTTTAAATGCAGTAAGATTATAGCCAAATATCCAGAAAAATTTTCCTGCATCCACTACTAACTTTCTGCATTTTGATGAAACTTATTAGCTTGAAAACTACTGCCCATTTTTGTTTCTGTTTTTTGTTTCCACACAAAGGAAGCAGAGAAGCTTCTTTTAAAATTCCCCTTCAGCATCAACCAAAAAACCGTACTACATAATTTGCAGCAGAGGGAAAACCTTTTGTTTTGTTTTGTTTTATAGTTTGACTTAGTTTTCTTGTTTGTTTTTGTTTTTGTTTTTAAGTCACAAAATAATTCTGGACTTAATATTAGAAGTAAATAACTTTTATCTCTGTGCCTCAGTTTCCTTAAGAATAAATTTTGTCCTGTGATTCCCTTTGTGAAAACCCCCTCTACTAATACTAATACTAATAACTTCTCTAGAACTTATAGGCACAGTGTTGCCTGGGAGACACTAGGTAAAAGACTTGCCCGGGACCACCTAATATCTGTACCAGATGCTGCTGATACCAAGAGTGACCCCCTTTACCATTTGGATAAACTATCTCCTTTAAAATAGAAATGGTAATAATAAAATAATACTCTCCCTGCCTATACCCTTGGTCTTTGTGATCCTTAAAGTACAATATATTTTTTTTTTTAATGTGGGTTTCCACTGTTGTTTATATCCTTGTAGTTAAACTGGTTTAAGTGAGGTCTGAAAATTCACTGTAGTCCCAGAACTACTTTAGCAACTGCTGCTTAAAAGCTTTAATTCATTTTAGTAATCAGAGAATGATTTGGTTTTCAACTAAGCTCTTATGCTGGAAAAAAGAGAAGCACTGTGAATTGTATGTCCAAGTCAGGGTCCTTGATCAACAATTGCCACTCAACCAAGGCAGTTTCCATGCAAAACTGGTTGGGGCTGCTACTGCCAAGAACATTTTACATGAAATAGAATGCCAACATTTTGTTTATAATCAGAAGTTTTATATTTTGCTCTTATAACTCTTAGTATTGAGTAAAACCATCTGTGGGGATAATGTCTCTACAATTCTCTGGAAAGGTCAACATTGAGGGTTGGAAATTTAATGTGGAAATACATATCATATAGGATGGTTTTAACTGCTCTGCTTCCTTCCTTCCTTGGGAAGAAACTCTACCTGGATTTAGAGTTTTCCTTTTGTCATTTTCTTAATGTGCTGGGCCACAGATGGTACGAGGTAATTTTATGCACTCCATCTAAAAGCGCCAGTTCTCTTTTTCATTGACCAATCCATGCTGCTCCACACAAAGGAAACATATTGGTGATTTATCTAGTGTAGGACAAATCACGACAAAACAAAAGCAATGCATTCCAAATCAGAACCTAGCCATGAGCTGAAGGAACTTCGTTGTTCTTCTATTGTCAAGGAAGTGATCTCCACTTTTCTTTCATTCATACAAATGTGGAAAAAAAAGAAAAAAGAAAAGTTGAAAGAAACATAAAACCAGAAGGTTGTAATTTTTCAGAAGCTTTTCATTTAACAACCTTACCACTCTAACAAATGACCAAACATAAACTCAAATCACTTGTTTTTTAGATTTTTGCAAAAGTCAGGTTTTCAATAAACTACTTGTTTCAACTCTTGGTCCAAAATGTATTTAAACTATTTCCTCTACAAATTCTTTGTGAGGATAGTGGTTAGGTAATGTATGAGGGAACAACTGCTTGCAGGGACCTTGTGAAGTTTTACTGATGGGCTATAATACTTCACCAAGATGCCAAGTATATGAAATGCCAAATCAATGCTGGGGGAAAAAATGCTCTTTTTGTTCAAAGGTACCATGTTTGGAAAATATTGCCGTGTAGCATTTACGGTAACAGCTGTACAGTTAAACTTTAGGCACAAACTGAACTGCTCAGGATCTGCTGCATAAATAAAATCCCCATGGCAACTAAATGTGCTACTAGATAACAGAGAAAAAAGGATTTATGTGTTTGCTGAGCTGTCTTGCCCTGGAGGAATTCTCCAGGCAAATGCGGGCCACCTGCCACATGTTATATTAAGCTCAGCCTTCTGGACTTATTTTCAAATCCACAGCAAAAAGGTCCAACTACTTTTATTTGAAAGTTTCATTGTTCCTTATTCCCAGCCCCTCCAAAAATAAACAATTCATTTTTCAACATGCCTGCTATGTTTTGCCCGGAATACAATAACTAATTAATGGATTTGTTTGTGCTCCTAAACATTTTGTTGATCTTATTGAAACAACAAGCATATGCATAACCAAAAAGTTTTTTTTTTTATTCGTAGTTTTGTGGCTGGTATAAAGTTGCTTTTAAAAAAAAGAAAAAGAAAAACAAAGGACAATATGTACAACTTAATTTCCTCAATATAGCATAAACCTCAGAATGAAATCGGAGGTATTTTTCTCTTTTTTTTTTTTTTTTTGAGGTGTGGGAGAAAAAGTGACATTAATATATGTATATAACATGTTCACATTTGCTTTCACTTTTAGGAAAACTGGATATGTCACAAATACATTGTGTTCTGTGATTTTGTTTATATTTATGCCATCAATCAATTAACACTGATTCTGGAATGGGAAATGGGTTTCTTTTCCCTAAATGCACCATAAAATCTTTATCCTATCTTTAGAACTATCTTCAAAGACATTCTGGCTATTCTCCATCTTTTAAATGTTGAAACTATATCATTTGAGAATGTGAGGTAATCCCAGACACCAAAACAAAAAAGATTTATACATCCATGTGTTTAAACTAGCATTTATATAAGCACTTTACATACATTATGCTATTTGATCCTAACAACGACCATGTGAAGTAGGTGCTACAGCTATTATTATCCTTATTTAACAGTCAAGGAAATAAGTGATTTGCTCATGGACGCAGATCTAATATCAGAGAATTTGAGTGCAGGTCTTTTCCCGAATCCAAATCTAGTGTTCTTCACAAGCTGAGATTAATAGGAAAATCAATCATCACCAGGCTAGGTACAAACTATTTCATTCAGAAATATGGTAGTATAATCAAAAAGCAAAATTCTAGACCAGATATCAACTGACCCACATTTCAAGTCTGTTCCTTAAGATCACCTACACACTCGGTGTTGGTCAACAATATCAAGTAACTTCCCTGTATCAGTTTCCTCATCTGTGAAATGATGCAATACTCATCCTAAGATGCAACATCTCCTAAGCAGAAGCAAGGGAGTCTCTTGACCTACTGGTACATCTAGCCTAATCTTTAGATACACTTGTCCAACTTAGCAAAAATCACAAGTGTTCAGTTGAGAACCTATATATAAATAATTAATACCATTGGTCCAATTTGTCAATTGGAGTATAAAGGAGGGAGGTCCATTTTAGTGAAAAAATTGATGAAACAGGATGCTCAACACTGGGGAGAGAAAATATTCTGTTGGCTGAACTTTTCGCATTAGAAATAGTAAATGCAACTTAAATAATAGCTGATACTTTTAACTACTGACATATATATATATATATATATATATATATATCTGGAACCCAAAAATATCCAGCCATCCCTTTTATTAAATAACAAATCTAAAGACACTTTAAATGACAGATTTTCCATTTCCAAAGGATTTAAATTATTCTTTCCATGAAATCTTTAGAGTATTCACAGATAGAATCCCATTTTCATATATGTGGCTACATGAATGCAATAATGAAAAAAATATTTTTATAATCTGTATCACTGAAGAATACCAAACCTTTCCTGCTATATGTACACACTCAGGTGGACCTCAACCAGCAAGACATTTAAAAGTGAAAAGTGAATTACTACTTTCACTCAACCCTAGAGTCATTCACAAATAGAAAGAAAGAATATGTCATCACTATTACAAAAAATGATCCAATAATTAAGTTATCAGGGTTGAAATGAGTTAAAGGAAAACAGTGATACTGAAGTCTTAACATGACCTGCTTTAGTGGATACTTCAGCATTACTCAGCTATATGCTAGACAGTAATCCCAGAACTTTGAAGACACTTTTTCATTTCTTTCTTGTCACCCCAACACTTAAGGCAGTATCTTATACAACATCGGCATTTCATAAAGGCTTATTAGGTGACTTTGTTCATTATCAGAAGTAGTCCTTTGAGTGGATCTTTGTGGATCCTATCATGAATCTTGAAGACATGTCGTATTGAGACTTCATTCTATCTTCCATATTATCATTAATTCCATCTGCATGATATTTCTAAGTGAATATATGTCTATAGTATTACCTAGGAATATTGCATTTGGGGTTTTCTAATGGATCAAATCTGGATGGTAAAGAAAAAAAAAACTGTCCCATGAACAAAGCTCAGTGCAAGTTTTCTTCTAACTTGATCTTTGTTAGATGCGATCACATAAAATACTACACCAATAGATATGACAAATACACTTTATATTTCAATGTGTCACACCATTTCAATGCTCCAGAACTATGTTGAAGCTGGCAGGCAAGCGGACTATATTAAATTTTTTCTCTGGAATCGACTTCAATTCTGTACTGAATTATTGGAATTTTAGTGACCCTAAAAAAGGCTGTCAGAAATGATATTCCACACAGAGTTTTCACATCTAATGCTCTATTACACATACTTCACATAAAATAATATAGTTTCAATATAAGCAAACCAGTCAAAAACAACATTCTATTTGTCCTTATAATCTTAGCTGTATTTCTGATATTGATTTGTCACAGTGGATTTTAGTTGTACTTGCTTCTTAAAAGAAAATTCTGAAGCTATGTTTTATAATTCAATATTTTGGTTATAGATTTGATACAGTTATGATGTTGGTTTAAATGTCCTTAAAATCACACATGATACCACAATAAATAGGCTGCTCATATTATTTATAGATGCTTATTTTTTGAAGTCTTGTGTTCTTGCTTTTTTTTTCTTTTCTAAATAAAACAATATTATTTGAGGTGACTTCTATTTGATTAGACTAATTAAGTATTTACTGTGTATCAGACACTGCTAAGTTCTGGGATACAGAGAAAGGCAAAAATTAGTGCCTGCTGTCAAGAAGATCATAATATACTGGAGGGGAGAGAACATGCAAACAATTTTGTACAGCCAAACAATATATAAGATAAATCAGAAATAATCAAGAGAGGAAAGGCACTAAAATTCTTAGCAACAGAAAACCAGTTCTACCAGGAAGCCTGTTCTGTTTCATAGGCAGGTGGGGGTTGGAAAATGGACATAGAAATGTAGGGAGGGTCTTAATTGTAGGATATCACTAAAATTTAATTTAATTTTTTAAATCATGTGAATATTTTAGAATAAATCTATTTTCCTTTGAGGACCTGTTACATTGTCTGTGCCCACAGATGTTTGAAACTGCTACTGATGTTCTATACTATCATAGAAGTCTCCTTCATTTCTTATACCTCTAGCAATCAAAGAGAGCAAGGTAGCACAGTCTATACAGCTGCATCTGGAGTCAGGAAGACTAATCTTCCTGAGTTCAAATATGGCCTCAGACATTTACTAGCTCCGTGACCCTCGGCACATCACTTAACCTTGTTTGCTTCAGTTTCCTCATCTGTAAAATGAGCTGGAGAGGGAAACGGAAAACTATTCCAGTATCTTTGCCAAGAAAACCCCAAATGGGGTCACAAAGAGTTGGACAGGACTAAAACCACTGAGCAACGCAATCAAAGAAGGTTTAGTCGTGGAAAATAGTTGATGCTGGAAACTCAAAAACTAAAATTTGAAACCAATTTGCCAAGCCAATGGATCTCAAAGTCTGATGGAAGCCAATCCCCAATAGTGACCAGCATTTTACTTTTTAATAAAGTAGGATATCAATAGGCAGAACTCACATAAACAAAAGCTCTTTAGGTAGTGATGTAGTGATGGGAGGACAATCTTTTTAAGATAATTTTTAAGAATATAAAGAAGCACTGAGACCAAAAAGTTTGAAAAACCACTGTGCTAAATTATAACAATCCTTTTCTCACTTTGGCCAGTTTCCAGACTATAAATTAAAAACTTCCAACTTTATGAAGGAACTATTCCCAGTCTGACCTGATTTTTCAGAGTTGGCTTTTCAATCCCCTTGACACTGAAGCAGCAATGGTAGCAATCCAGAACACAAAATCTTGTCTGCTTAGAGTTCCAAAAGGAATTCACTAGCGCATTGTTAGCTCAGGAGGAGGGATGGTGAAATCTGTAGCTTTCTCTAGGTAAGCAACAGAGAAAGCCCATCAACAGACTCAGTCGTTGACAGACCCAGAGGCAACTCAGAAGCTGTCATGTACAACTGCTTATGAAACTCATAAGGGAAGTGATAGCCAATTATGCCCCTGACCCACTACTGGCATCTGTACTGCATAAAAACAAACCAAATTACATTTAAAAATATTCTCAGAGATTATTAAATATATTACTAGAAGCTATTTTTGTTTATTGTTTTCACTATACTGCAGCATAGAAATACTATGTGGACTCATGCCTGGAGCTTAGGTATTTGTGAGGGAACCCATGTAATACTACTAACATAACCATTCAAAAAGTGTTCCTGATTCCCCACACACACACACCAGTTACTAGTACCTTTCCTCTCTAACCGCTTCACAATTATTTCATATTTATTCTATCAATGTTCACTATCTACATTGTTCTAGGTATCTAAATTGCTCATGTATCACGTCCCTGATTGAATGTCAATCCACTGAGAACAGGAATTATTTCATTTTTTGATGTTGTATCTCCATAGGATAGTGCAGTGCTTGGTACACGGACTAAGGGCTTTCTGATCTACTAATTGATTGACACAAACTGTCTTTTTATAAACTTAGACGCCTGACATAATGGGAGAATGTTACCTTCCTCTGCTATACCAGGGAGATGTGTTCTTTGAGGCAAAGAAGGCACTGTGAGTGTGCACAGATCTAAACGAAGGCACAGACTTGCCAATGCTGTCTCCTTATCAAGGACAGGGGATTGATTAATGGCAAGGTAAGATATCCTCACATTCAGCATTTTAATGCAGAAATTAGCTGCTTGCCTTCTAATTTGGTAATAAGGAGATTTAGTTATTTGTTTATTAACATCTAATGGTACATGCTATTTCTAAAAATGGAACCTCAGTTTAAGAACTTATCTAATTCCCCACGACAAGAAGGAACGTATCTAACATCTAGTCTGTAGAGCAGGGCCAGTGGCTGACAGTTAACAGGTAGTGAGGTAGTGAGAGAAAAAGGGTAGCAGCAATTGGAGAGAACTGGACCAGTTTCCCTGAAAGAAGGCGGTGAGATAAGATTTGAAGAAACTGAAAGGTACTATAAAGCATTAAGGAAAAGGAACATATTGCAGGAATGAGCAATGATCACTGAAAAAATTGTAATATTTACAGGAAATCCAGTTTGAAATGTATAATGGGTAATTATGAAGGGCTAGAGGTCAGTGAAGTAACAGGGACTTTTTATGTAGTTGTACCAAGATCAGAGAATAGAGTTTATCTATGTCTGCAAAGGAAAAGTTAGGACTACCATGTCTGAATACATAGAAAAAAAGGAATGTTCATTCATGCATACATATATATTATTTATATAATATGTGTGTATATATAGACTTGGGCTGGATAAAGGAAAAAGGGAAAGGGAAAAAGAGAGAGAGAGATAGAGACAGAGACAGACAGAGAAACAGAGACACACAGAGAGAGAGACAGAGACAGACAGAGAGAAAGAGAGACAGAGAGACAGAGAAAGAGAGAGAGAGAAAGAGAGACAGAGAGAGACAGAGAGAGAGAGAGAGAGAGAGAGAGAGAGAGAGAGAGAGAGAGAGAGCTTTTTAAAGTGGTCAAATGTGCACTGCATATTGAAAGGGATTCTGTGGGTCAGGACCTAGATTACAAATTAAGTTAGTGGTCCCCAAAATACCTTAAAGTATTTGGTGACTTGAACCAATTGCACCACAATTTCAGAGGATGACCCATTTTTATCATTTAATTTGACAGAGTAAAGGTTAAAAGACGAGTCTTTCTGCTTCCCTAAAATTAAATTACACGGATTGCCATAGCACAGCAAAAACTGCCCCTTGTTATAATGACTCAGACAATACTAGATAATATCCAGATAAATTACAGGACTTGGCAACAGCTAATGTTCATTAGCTGTGAGTTATTAGACAGGCTGTAAGTTACAGCCATTGATGCCATGTCAATAATGGAGACATACATATCGAACATCCTTTGTAGTTTAGAGAAACATTGATCAAGACCTTGCTCCCAAAATGAAAACTAAAACCTTGCTTTTAAAAAAATTAATCTAATAAAGATATGGGAAAGTAGAACAGATTGATTGCCCTGTCTCATTTTAACATGACTAAGGCCCTTCAAAATTATTCTAATACAGATCTAACAAAGGACTAAGGTTTAGTTGGGGAGAGATTTGCGCTGTGCCTTTCTGGAGAATAAGCCAAGAGAGGCTTCTAACTGCACATGTAGGTACTTAGATATGCTGCAATTCTATTATCTATAGTGTGGGTGTCCAATATAGGTCTTCTATATAAATAGATATGTTCTATATATACTTAAATGAACCCTATAGATTATACATTTTTGTAATACCATCCACATGAATATGTATATATTATATATTCATTTTTTGGTGAAAATTCCTTTTGAAATGTGAATGTTTTCTTCTTGAACTCTCTAGAATTCAAACTTTTACTTAGGTCCAGGTTCACAGATGAATAATCCCCTGCCTAAAGATTTTTGTGTCCAGCCTATCTTCTGTAGTTTTATATCTAGTTAATAACAGAGTTAGGCCTGAAATTCGGGACCCTAGCCCTATATTCTTTCCATTACATCATGCTGTTTGAAAATAGTAGTAATAGTGGTGGTAGTAGTTGCAGCAGCAGCAGCAGCAGCAGCAGCAGCAGCAGCAGGAATAGTAATAGTGATAGTGGTAGTAGTAGTAATAACCGTAAAACTGAGATTATGCTTAATAAACCATTAAAAGAATAAGCAGTCCCTTGTCTTGGTAGTCAGCAAATCTGATTTTTAGTTTTTATTATATTATATACAATATTATATAGTAAAAGAAACTTGTCCTGGAATCAAAAGTCCTAAATTTTAGGCTCAGTTAAAGTCAATTTAACTTATTCATTGGATGATCACTATGTTCACATGGAGAGTAACAGAGAGAAGGAGGCAGGAAGATCTATTTGGTGACTATTGTGCTAATCCAGGCCAGGAGGATCTGTCCTGGGCTCCTAGTGAGGAGAATAGAGAAAAAAAAAAATAGAAATACTGAAAGATAGAAACTTTAGGATTTGAAAACTGATTTAATAAAATAGGCGAGGAAAAAGGAAAAGTCATATGTAATATGCTAAGAGAATGAATATATTGTAATACATTTAGAGAAAGAGTTAAGTCAGAAAGAATAGGTCTGGGGCAAGACTTAGAGAACAGGGGAGATGTGGCTTGGAACATATTGGGTTTAAGAAGTCAGTGAAACATCAGAGTAAAGATAGGCAATAGGCAATTAGGAAGTCATCTATAAAAAGGTGATAGTGGCAACCACAAAAATGAATGAGACTGCTAAAGAAGAATGTGCAAAAAGACTTTACAAACTAAACTTTGCAAAATGAGCAAGTAGTGAATGAAATTGAGTCACCAAGGAGACACAAGGAATGTTTAAAGAGACTAAGTTAAAATGCCTTCTGAAGCTAAGAGAGATGGAAAGTATTCAAAAGGACAGAGACTTTGTTGAATTACTAAGAAATCAAGGAAAATGAAAATGGAACAAAGTTCATTGGATTTTGCAATTAGGACGTCGACTTCATTATCATTAACTGAGAGAATAGTTTTAAAAGAATGGCAGCAAGAGAAAACAGTGAAGATACTGGATGTAATAATTTTTTTTCCAAGAAGTCTGTTCATGAAGAGTCTTGAATAGTGTAGATAGATGAAAAAAATACCGTGGTGGAGAAGGAGAGGTTGAAGACTAAAGAGGAGATGGAGATAAAGGGGGAGAGAGAGAGAGGGACAGAGAGACAGAGTCAGAGAGAGAGAGAGAGACAAAGAGACAGAGACAGAGACAGAGAGACAGAGATAGAGAGAGACAGAGACAAACACAGACACAGAGACAGAGAGAGACAGAGAGAGAGAGAGACACACACACAGACAGAGAGACAGAGACAGAGACAGACAGAGACAGAAAGATAGAAACAGAGATAGAGACACAGAAAGACAGAGACAGAAACAGAGAGACAAAGAAAGACAGAGACACAAAGAGAATAGTGATTTCTAAGGCACAGTCCTGGGGGATGCAGAAAGGGAAAGATCCTGCCCCACTCCTTTGTACTTACTCATTATGTGATATCAAACAAGTCACTTAGCCACTATGAATCTCAGTTTCCTCCTTGATAAAATGGAGATAATATATCTGCTGTTCCTTTCTATTCCTCAGGGTTATTGTGAGGATTCACTGAGATAATGCATGTGAAAGTAAACTGTAAAGTATTGTAAAGATGTATTATTATTGTTGATGTGCTGCTATTAAATGCTTTCTTATTCAATTTCTCATCTGCAAAATGGGGATAACATCACCAACTCCTTTCTTAAGCTCTTTGGAGGATTCATAATAAATTGAAACTCCTTGGGAGAAAAGTGGTGACTAAATTTAATGAATTAGTAAGTGGTTATGTATTTACTATTCAATCTGCATTTAATATCTTCTATAGCTAAGTTTAAAAGACTGTTCTTCAATTTAACCCTTGCGCTGAAAATGCTTTCTTAGTCTAGATTCACATTTCTGCGTTTTATAAAGTGTAGCATTAACTCAATTTGCATATCTCATTTCAGGCTTTGAAGCACAATGCTGGCACTCAAGAAGTGGCAGATTTTCAAATCTGATTTTAACTTTGGTGTCTGTCACATGAAGCTATAGATTACTACAAATAATGATGTCTTCCACCCTACCTAGAAATACATAATATTTCTAGTGTCATGGATGTGCCTCTAAATGCCCAGATGACTTGACTAGGTTGGTTAACGGAATCATACCTAAACATCAGCAGTAGACATAAAACCCAGTATTTATGCTGGCATGCTCAGTAAATAAATTTCTGTGCCTTTATAAACTGAATCTTAATTAGACAGACAGAAATAAACTGCACCAGGAAACTGACGCCATTAAAAAAAAAATCTGTCCCATGTGCAGAAAAGACTCAATCGTCTGCTAAATTGGTTAAAATTGGTGCCTCTAGAATTAAGGCACTGAAGAGCTTATTTCCGTCACCATATTAGCTATGTCATGTAGCAATTCTATCTAATGAACTTAATGCTTCTTATGGCTATGCGCTGTTTAATCTCGGAAACAAAAATCCAATGTACTTGTGTTTGGCCAGCTGGCATTCGACACCATCTTAACAGAGGCAAGAGAGCTGCTGTCATTCTTTTCTGGCCCCAGGCTTATTTTTTTTCTTCTCCTATTTATTCTGAATGCAAAAAGTTCACATCAAAATTTATTAACAACATTTAGAAGCTGAAATAGAGAGTTATATCTGAATAAAAAGGGAAAGATTTAGATGTATTCTCCATAGTGTCCCCACACACTGTGTGCACCGTGTCCACCAGGTCTATGAGCATGCATGCATGCAAGTACATGTATTCATGTCTGTTGTATATACTTACACTATATATGAATGTAGTGTGTATAGATAGTGTCTACATATGTGGTATATACATGCATATATAGTATTTGTATGCACATGCATAATGCAGAAAAGGTCATCCGCTGAGACAGGATCATGGAAAGAAAAGAAAAAAACAATAATGGGGATAGGGCTGAAGAAATCTAATATAAGTCTAATACAATTTGGAAAGATATCAAAGCATGTCAGATAATTCACTATAGACCATGCCATGGGACCATGCACATATGAGAAGGATTTTATGATATTTTTCTTTTATTTCTGGTGATATACTTGTTTCAAAATGAAATACGATACATCATAGTTCATTTGTTCAAGGTTTCTTCTGACTCGAATTCTAATTCTGACTCTGATTCTGAAATTGTATGGATTTTATGGGGTGAAGTTTCTCAATGACTTGATACATATTTAGGGCATGGTTTTTTGAGAGAAACTCTTTTGATTATTGTGACAATCCATTGCGTTTCCCTGCCTTTGTGTTTCTTGTTAAATTGTTACAGATATCCTAAAACAACATGGAGGCAAATCAGTCCTTCTCACGTGGTAGCAAAAGTTTGACACACCAAGAAAAATCTAACCCCAAAGTAAAAAGATTAATCTATGTTGATAATGTATATCTATAATATAGCGACTTTTCTTTTACTATTACCATTGATTTTAGAGTTAGGGTTGTTTGTTTTGGGGGAGGTTGGGAGGAGAGTGTTGGAAGTCACCTAGTCCAATGATCAATTATATAGAAAAGGATAATCAAGGACCAGCAAGGTTAGTTAAATAACTTATCCAAACTCTTAAAAGATAGTGACAAAGTTGGCATTTGAACTTAAGTCTCCTGCTTCCAAAGTTCTACCACATTACATTGCTTCCCTATTTGTATTTATCACAAACAATCTACTTATTTGTATTTATCATAAATAATCTACTTATTTGTATTTATCATAAACAATCTACTTCAGTAATACAGCAGATATCTGTATCTTCCCTTACTCAGATGACAAAGATCTAGTTTATGTCTTCCAATGAGTTTTGCAGAAACAAATTCCTAATTGAAGAAATTCTAAAGAGTATTTTTTTTTAACACAGACTACATTTTCACTTGTTCCACAGAGAAAATTACACTCTAATCATGTATCAACTCATGCCAATTTGGAGTGAATACTACAAAATTCATATTACACATCACCAAAGTCGCACACAAACACAAAGAATAGAATAAGAATAGAAAGAATCATGTGTTTTTTTTTAATTTTAAGACATTTCAAATCAGCCAAAGACAGGCAGGTAGGATGACTTGAAGCCCAAAGAAATCTTGAACCTGAACATAACACCTTATTGTGAAGTGAAGTGAAAGGGAAAATGCTATAGCATCCTCTCATCATGTGAGGGGCTGTATCATCAAGGCAAAAGATTATGATGTTCCCATCTAATGAGTCACCGTAATATTACAGAATAACAAAAAAGGCAATTTACAGTCATTTAGAAAAAGCTCAGTTTCTTAATTCTATGGATCCTATTAATCATTTCTCTCACTTCATCATAACTTCTTAACTCACTTTTCTCTACAAATTCACTATAGCTCAATGGGCTGAAGCAATGGAGAAGAATGTCCCTGAAAGATTTTCAGCCTCTGGGGGGAAGGGATCAGATTACTGGACTTTACAAAGTAAGCTCAGGATCTGGCATGGTGAGTATAAGCACAAGTTTGTACCCAAACCCCACTTCTGTCAGGAATTGACCTTGTCACAAACCTGGAATGGAAAAACAAGCCAAATATGCAGAATTTCCTCATAGATCCAATCTCAAAACAATCTTCAGCTATCTTTTCTTCATCCTCTGCTAAGGAAGCATTCCAAGACTACCAGACTATGATAGGTGTGAATGCTTAGATTTGGGCTCTATTTTTTATAGCTGACTCCATCTTCCCAGCTATAACCTCATTATCTTTTCTAGACTTGGTCCATCATTTTCATGTTGCCATGCCCGGCCTTAGACTACATCCTTTCAATTTGTCCTGATAATGCATTTTTACCTAACCTTACCTTACCAGGTTTTTTCCATCCATCTTCTCACCAAATGGCTAATATTCCAGTCATTATTCTCATCTTTCTTCCTCCCTGTCAGCTCCATTCCCCATAAAAACCTTGAAATTCAAGCTTCAGTCACCTAGTCCTTATAAATGATTCCCAGACCCAGAACTCCTAGTCATTTCCCAATCATCTCCACACCATGCATCTGCTTACATGTTCCTTTCTCTTTCCAGGTCTCCTTTACATATTGTCTTATATTAAAATGTTGTTATACACATTCTTATTTTTGTTTGCCTCTTTTTTGTATACATGGTATTAATTATAGTATCAGGGACATAATAAGTAATAGCTAATAATAACAGCTAACATTTATATAGCTATTTATATAGCTAATATTTATATATATAAATAAATAACATATTTATTATATGTCAAGCACTGTGCTAGTTAAGTGCTTTATAGCTATCTCATTTCATCTTCACAAAATCCTGGAAAGTAGGTCCTATTATTATCTCCATTTTACAAGAAAGAGAAAAAAAACTAAATTAAATAGAAATTAAATGACTTATGGAGAGTCACATAGCTAGTAAGTGCCTGAAGCTAGTTTTCAACTTACAATTCTTCCTGACTCTAGGCTTGGCTCTCTATCCATTGTACCACCTAGCTGTAGCTATCAATCTTTCTATATTTTCCTTTCTTATTGTCTGTCTGTAGTCTATCTATCTATCATTCATCTATATATTTTTTCCTAACTAACTACCTAGCTGTCATCTCTATCTTTCTACCTACCTATGTATCTGACAATAGGTGATATCAGGGATGAGATTCAATATTTTAATGTAAAATTATGGGAGTCAGTCTCTACCTTAGAATTTGACTCTATCACTAAGGATGGTAAATGCCATCTACATCCAGAGAAAGACCTATGGAGACTGAATGCTTATTGAAACTTTTTCACTTTTTTTCTAATGTTTTCCCTTTTGTTCTAATTTTTCTTTCACAACCTGACCAATATGAGAAAATGTGCAAAATGATTGTATTTGTATAGCCTAAAAAAAAGTAAATTTAAAAGCCTCAGGTTAAAAATCAGTCCAGGTTAAAAATCAGGGTTACAGCACAAATAAAATGACCAGAGAGTATCAGAGTATAAAGGTAAGGGAAACAACATGTTATGAGAATTTAAAGGTTAGAGAAATATGTTGATTGTATGAGTACAGAAAGCAAGAATGGAGCTGATTTTCTGATTTCTGAAACACTTTCAATTTATTTATATTTGGTCTCATAATTTAAAAAGTTGATATGAAAGAAAAATATTTGAAGAATGTTTATATTTAGCATAACTATAACTTTTGATGAAAAGTTATCTACTGCTTTTAATCATATGTATGCACATATATATCACAAAAGAAAAATAATAAAAATTTAAAATTTCTTGTTTTAACTTTAAAATAAAAAAATCTGATGATATCAAAGGGAACTTGCACATGTGCGCACATACACACACACACACACACACACACCCTTTAATCAGCTAAGAAAGCATAGCTCCAGGAATATATGGGTTCCACCCTTACTCTGATGAGCCATAAAGCAGAGATATAGGGGAAATTTCTTCAGAGGCTCTGACTTAAAAATTCCTCCCATACTTCCTTAATAATATTTGAAGAAAAGGAAAAGAAATAAAATGGAAAAAACCCCAACACATAAAAGACACAAAGTCTAAGAAAAGCTACACAGCATAAGAAGGTTCCTTTTTGTGAACACCAAAAAAGGATTAGTTGAGACATCTGAAGTTGCTTAAAATCTGAATTCTCCAGAAGTTTGAATTATGGTTGTCCAAGTAAAAAAGCAATTTTAACCAGTTAACAACGGTCTAGAAGAAACAAATCCCACATACTGCCTCCAAATTTATATTTACCAGCTAAAGTTAATCAATGTCCAAGTTTCTTCCTTCCCCAATCCATGCTCTGCAGAGTTGCCCAACTCAGGTCTTACCATGTCATTCTTCTGCTAAAGCAATGCCAGTGATTGTCTCCTACCTCAGGGATCAAAGACAAATTCATCTCCTTGGAATTTAAAACCCTGCACAATCTGGCACAATCCTACCTTTCTAGCCTGATTATACATGCATCTTCAGGCACCTCATGGTCTTGCCAAATTGGCCTATTTGCTGTCCCTCATAGAAGATACTCTATCTCCCATCTCCCTGTCTTTTGAGCATGTTGTTTCTCATGACTGAAATATACATCTCTGACTTTTGTCATCTGGATTTTCCTTCAAAATTTACTATCATGTACTATCTGCTAAATAATATTTTTCTTATGTTCCCATCAGCTACATACCTTTCACCTCATACATTACCTTGTATTTATCTTGTGTATAGGTATGTGTATATATAAAAAATATGCAAAATGTGTATGTGTATACACATAGGTGTACTGTTTTCTATCTATCTATCTATCTATCTATCTATATGTGTGTGCATACATACACACACATATATGTATCTACCTTATCTATTTAGGTTTTAGGCTAGCTACCTATGCTATGTTACCTCCTTTGATAGAATGTAAGTTCCTTGAATCAGAATCTATTCATTTTCATTTTGTATTCCCAGTTTCTGGCACAGAATAGGGACTTAATAAATGCTTGTCAATTAATTAATCAATTGTCAATCATTTTATTAATTATCAATCAATCATCAAAAAAGGACTGAGAGTTCCCTCAGAACCTTAACACAAGCTTCTAAATTTTGAAATCATCTTTTCCTAAATATGTGGTCCCCTTAACACTAATCCCTATTCACCCTCTGGTGGTCATAATGATCCTATTTTCCTCCCTTTTCCTTTGATCTCAATCTCTCTATTTTAGTGAGTTGTTTGTTTTTTTTTCCCTTAAGGAAAATATGCATTTTAGGGACATACTTTTAGTTTATAGAATTTCTTCACAATAATCTAACAAGCATTTATCTAGTACCTCCTAGAAGCCATCTACTAAAGAAAATGCACCACTTCCCTCAGTAACCCATTCCATTTTTGACAGATCAAACGGTCATGAAGTTTTGCTTATACTGAATTGAAATCTACCTCCAGGAAACTTCTATTCGTTGCTCATAGGTCTGTCTCCTGGGACAACATTAAACCACTCTAATTACTCTTTCACAACCTAGTCCTTGAAATAAGTGAAAATAACCACCATTTCCCACTTAAGTGTTTCCTTCCTGTTAAATATCACTTCCTTTCACTATTCTTAAAGCCTGACTTCCACTTCTTTTATTATCCACTCTTCTGTTGTCTGGAACTACAGGTTATCAGTACCTTCCCTAAAATGTGACAACAAAAATAATGTAATTACAATATTCCAGATACAGGTGTATGAACAACCACCTAACCTCTCTGAATCACTTTAAATTCATCTCATCCTCATTTGTAAAACAGGAATAATAACATGTGGACTATTTACCTCATAAGTATTGTATTGTGAATAGAGTGATGCTGGGCCTGGAGTCAAAGGATTTGAATTTAAATCTAGCCTAAGATAGTGTGCTACTTGTGTGATCTTGGGTAAGTCTTACCTACTTTTTGCCATGAGTTTCCTCAAGTGTCAAATGGGGATCATAATAGCATGTATCTCACAGGGTAATTGTGAGGGTCAAATAAGATAATTTTCATAAAGTGCTTGGTATATAGTACCTACAGTAGGTGCTTAACAAATGCTTGTTTCATTCCCCTTCCCTTACGAGGTTATTATGAGAGGGGTTTGGGGGGGAGAATAACTGAACTTGTAATTTCACTAATCCAGGAAAGGAACTCTCTCTCTCATTGCAGGCCATACCTTCTCTGAAATTTATAGTCTTAGAGAATCTTCTTGAGCCACAGAAACTTAAAAGAAAAAGATGATCAGTATGTATGTGAGATAAAACTTCATTCAACCTGAATCTTCCTAACTTCAATTTATTTTGCATATTAGAACACTGTATAAATGTGTTATCCAAATACAAAGACACTGGGATATGTGGATCAGAAAATCCCAAAACAAATTATTATAAAATAATAGTCTTTGGCCATTCAACAACAAATATTCATTTTTTAAACAATTGCAATGTGCAAGGCGCTCTACTCTTATTGTCATTATTGTAATAATTAAAGTGTAATTTCCAGTACATAATAAAATAGTGTTACTGTTAGCTTAATTTAAGAAACTATAAGTGAAAGTATAAAAGCACATTAAAACTTTTGGGTCACCATGTGTACATATGTTCCATTACATCCACAAAACATGTGTGTAATTAGATAGATAGATAAAGAGATAGGTAGGCAGGCAGATAACCTAAGGACTCTACCATATTGTTTTAATATATATTTGATGACTATTTCATATAATTGGTTTCCTTTGTAAGCCTATGTATTTTATTTTACACATTTGAATGCAATATTCTGAGAAAGCGTACATAAGTTTCACCAAATTAACAAAGGGTTCTACATCAAAAAGCTTACTGGATAGAGATTGACTATCTCTGGGATACCTGCTAGGCAGACAGATAGATTAGAAGGACAGATAAATGATAGATAAATGAGAGTGTGAGAGATCAGAGACAGAGATTTGCTTTCTAGGCCAGAGATTTCATTGGTGACAGATATACCTGGAAGAACCTCAGTCTACCAACAGAGATAAACACTTGGTCTGCTACTATTATCTTTGAGAACTGTCTAAAGTATTTGATTAAGGACACATAGCCAGTATATATCTGAAGTAAAATTTGAACCCACATCTTCCTGATTTGTATTCAATATATAATGCTACATGACTCTGTTCCCTCATCTTCTCTGTCTTTATATAACACACACACACACACACACATATGGGTGTGTGTCTATAAAACTTTATATATTATATATATATGTCAAAATATTTCTACATACTTATAATTATCATTGTTTTCTACAGGTCCCTAGTTAAAACTTTTCATAAATTCAAATTACTCTTTTATTTAGTTAAATTAAGTTGGTGAATTTTACTATGTTTAAAATTCCTTGATTTGCTCTATGGAGAATTGTCCTCATTAATAAATGAATTCTGAATAATAGAAATTAGATAATATTATACTCTCAAACTATTTTCACTCCTTGATATAAAAACTGAATTGCAGATATATGAGATGTTCAGAAACGACATTTTTTTGATGATAAAAAGAACAGGACATATCATTATATAACCAAGATCTCATCACTTACCTGCATAGTTTGTAATGCATTTCCCTGCTAGGGAAAATTAAGTCTTAATATTAGAATTACCATACACAACCATTTTCAATAGAAAAAGGAAGAGGCCCAATCAATTACTTGGTCAAACAAAAGCCCTTTCTCATATTTTGCAACTTCACCTGCCTCTTAAATTCCAGGGGAAATGAGTCTGGTGGTCTCAGCTAAAGTGAATATTCAGCATCAAAAAACTACCTTCCCATTATTAGCTGCAATTCAGGATGATTAAAAGCCTCTAATCTGGAGAGGCCCAGGATTTAGGTAGCTTGTAAATTAAATTACCCATCTTCTAACCCTGAGAAGAGAAAGATTGCTTAGGGCCAGCGCTGAGATCACTGGACAGCACTGAATACACCTCTCATTTAGGAAACGATAAATAAATGGCGTTTTGCCAGTTCCTTAACCTCTGAGACCACACATATTTGTCTCAAAATGTTTAAGTGTATCTGACTGAGTGCCCCAGAAACAAAACATTTCATTATTGAACTGAAAAGAATGAGTTGAGGAAGCACTAGGTTTAATAAAACTAAAATCTCTTTTTTGGAAATTATTTCTACTTAGGAATAAATATGCTATTTATTTTTGACCAGGTTATTATCATTATTATTATTTTCTTATTTCCTGCTGAGATTTTTAAACACCAGTTTCCAATTCAAAATTAGCTTCATATCTTTGAGATTTAAAAAGCATTTTTTCTAATGATGCATCTCTGAAATCAGTCTTGTATTATAATCTCAATTTTTCAGATTAGAAAAACAAAGTTTGCAGAGAAGTCAGCCTATAGGCTGCAAGCTAAAGGACTCTGGCTCCTGAATCAGAGGACTTATTGTCAAAAGCCATTTCAGACACTTACTATTTGTACATCTTTCAATATGTCATTTCACTTCTCTGGACCTCTCAATTTTTATCATCTGAGTAATGAAAGACTTGGATTGTATGATGTCTGAGGTTCCATCCATTTGTGGATATGTGATGACTTATTCATAGTCACATAGTTAGGAAATAGTTAGAGCTTGCAACATATTTCCATTGATCTGGAGCAAGGATTTGAGAGGTCAGCTCATCCAGTCTCTTCATCTGACTGGTGAAAAAACTTCAAGTCCTTGGACAAGTAAATGATTTGCTCAGAAAAAGCAGGGAGTAAGTAACAAAGGCACTATTTCAATTCAAGTCCTCTGCCCCCAAATCCAGCATTCTTTCCATTGTAAAAGCTGCCTCGAATTAGTTAAACACAATGGATAAAATAAGCATAAACATAACTGGGTATTAATATAATGCTTTTACATTTTCAAAATGATTTACATAAACTATCTCAGTTAAACTCCACGATTACTCATAGGAACCTCATAGCATTCAGGCCATTCTCATGCCCATGATTCTGAAACGAACTCTAATTTCTGTGCTAAACACACATATTTAATCTAAAACACAAAGTACTAAAACTATGAGCTATTTTAAACCTGACAGGCAATTATTAAACACTAGACGAAGTACAACTGAAAAAAATTATATTCAGAAATCCGGGTGGCCCATTGTGATTTTCAACTCATCATGGATTCATAGTTCTTTAAAAATAAATGGAAATGGAACTTAAGAACTCTAGTAATTTACCTTCTTCAGGGTTTTTTTTTTTTACGTATGTGGAAATTGAGGCTTGAAGTGGTCATGTGACTTTCCTGAAATGACAGAATTACTGAATGACAGAGGAAGGATGAAAACCTTGATCTCCTAATAGGCTGTTTTTATTATACTATGTTTGGTCTCATTTTGACATCCTATAATGTCACCAGTAAATACTATCTACAAATGCACAGTTATAAGTGCAAATGATTCAACAATAAAAAGTGACCGTCTCTAACCTCAAGGATCTTACTATGTGATAGGATATATATATATATACACACACACAAATTGGTATATTTCAAGACAATACATGATAGGAACAAATGAAAATGAAAGAACATTTTAGGAAAATTTGAGGATAGAGAGATCCCTTTCAAGAGGAGTCCTAGAGAAGGCTCCAAGGAGCAATGGAGTCATGATTTGATTAATTGACTGATTTTTACTGAAATGACTGTAAGATTGACTCAATTGGCCTATTATTTGAACATGATATAGACAAAGATCATGCAATGAAAAGGCAATTTGGAAAATCAGATCTGAACATGATTATTGAGAAATTAACAATAATGTATAATCAATTATAAATTAAGGATCATAAATTAACAATAACAATAATAATAATAATTGTTGTTGTTCAGTAGTTTCAGTCATGTTCAATCTCATTGGGATGATTGGTTTTGTTTTGTTTTGCAAAGATACTAGAGCATATTGCTATTTCCTTCTCCAGATCCTTCTCCATTTTTCAGATGAGGAAACCAAGGCAGATACTGCTAGTAAGAGTCTGAATCTGGACTTCAATTCATGATATTTAGTATTCATGGAGTGATAAATATTTATCTCTTTGATATGTACAACAATCTTGTGTGACAGATGCTAGTATTATTGCCTTTTTAGAGATGAGGAAACTCTGACTGAGAGATGTTAAACCTTGTAACCAAGGTCATTGGGTTAGTAAGTACATGAGGCAGGATTTGAATCCATGTCTTGCTCATTATAAGTCCAACGCTATCAATGGCAGCACAACATGTCTTCTCCATAAATGGACAAAATATTTTTAGTGTATTTACTTGGACTAGTCCAGATATATTGCATTAAAAATTATAGAAAGGAACAGAAGAGTAGAAAAATGCCTAAAAATAACATGTGCATCACTGAATAGCATGGACATAGTCTAAAAACAGTACTTTCAGCTTTCCCAGAAAATAATCTTTTTCATTCCTCCTAATGTAAACAAGGGTTATGCTTTTGCAAATTTCAAGGAGACATGAGAAATTATTTTTTAAAACAGCAAGATAGAAAGTTTTTCCTGACTTCTCAGAAACTCATGTATTATTATATAGGATTATAATTGGATTATAGGATTATTATTATTGGATTGTTATTGCCAGTCATTTATTTAATCCTAAATTATTTTTTTGGTATATATATATGGAGAAAACAAAGTTAAGCTGCAATCAACCTTCATAGCAGAGGCAAGCAATAGCAATCAGGGGATATAATGTTCTCTTGGCTTTAATATTCAGTATTCTCTTGGCACATAAAGTAATTTTTGTGTCTTTCTTTCTCTATTTCTTTTTTCTCTCTTTCTCTCTTTTTCTTTCTTTCTCTCTCTCTCTCTCTTTCTCATTATTCATCTGGACAAGGTATCTTTTCACCAGAAATAACAGAAAGTATGGGATTTATTGCCATAATGAAGTTCTTTCAAATCTCTGTTTTTCTCTGTATAAAAGGACAGGAGGATAGGCGTTCATCTCATCAGGCGGCTTATTAGGATTAGCACTGAATAAGACACCTCCGAATGTCATGCCTATCAGTTACTAAACATGCATCATACAAACTTTGTCTTTGCGAGAACCTCTGCTCTGCATTTGTCATCCACCTGAATAATTAACAAGTACATGCTGCCTGCCAGCAGCTTAGGGAATTAATTTCCCCAGATTAAATGCAGATCACGTTCACAAAAATTCAGACCACACACACACACACACACACACACACACACACACATATACATTGCATGCCTACCTCACAAACATTAAAGGTAAAAAAAAAAAAAAACACATTCAGAGCCGCCCCAAATTTTAGTGGCATAAACCTCAAAAGCTTGATCTGAAGTCTAAATACTGATGTTTTAAATTGTAGGTTGATTATACTCAAGAAATCAATTGCCACTTTTTCAGATGTTCCAGAATTTGTCCAACTCTTTTAGACTACAAAAAAAAGAAAGAAAGAAAGAAAGAAAGAAAGAAAGAAAGAAAGAAAGAAAGAAAGAAAGAAAGAAAGAAAGAAAGAAAGAAAGAAAAATCCAAACTGTCATTTAATTCACTACTAATTCAGATTGGTATTTTTAGGGAGCTGCATCATATAACCTTTGCCTTTGGGAGAATCTCCATGTGTCATAGCTAGATCATAAAACTTTTGCAATTTTGTTTTATCTGGATATAGGATTTTCTTTGAGAAATGCATTGCAATATTTTAAATTGTCTAATTCTAGAAAGATTTAGAGCTAAAAGAGACCTTGGAAGTCTTCTGCTGCAACTTCCTTATTTAATATGTGAAGAAACTGAGGCATAAAGAAGGAAAAAGAGTAATTCAAGTTCACTCAGGTATTAATTAGATGTAAGAATCAGAATTTGAATCAAGTTATTCTGACTCCAATAGAATATTTTTACTTCTGCAATAAATCATTATTCCTTAATGAAAAATGATTCTTTGTGAGATCACACAGGAAAGCTTTTCTGACTGTCATTTCTTTGCCTAAGTATGTGACCCATTACATTCAGTCCTATCCTGTTTTCCTTTTCATATAATAAGTCAGATTTTTTATGTTTTTCCTAATTAACAACCTTCTATTATTGAAAGTTAATGATCATTTTGCTAGTGAACTTCTAATGCAATAACCATTTAAAAATAATGATAACTTTTAATTGATATATATGCACATTTTATTTTACATATGTATATACATACATAATGTATACATATGAAATTATGAAGTAGCAGAACGAGGATTCAAATTCAGGTTTCTTGTCTCTAAATATATCTTGATCTGATTTGTATCTATATATGTATACATATAAACAATACAAAGAAAGTTATCATTAAAATTATTATAATTATGTATACTTATGTGTACATATGTGCATATGAAGTAAAAATTATCACTATTAAAATTAATATCATTAAATAATAATATAATGCACTAAAATCTACTGTTATAATAATTAAAAATTTGAAAATATATTCCAGTTTTATTTTATTTTACAAAAATAAATTTAAAATATTGCTTTTATCACTTTACTTCCATAGAATAGAGACCATATAATGACTCTATATTACCAGCTACATGAAATGCCAAGTCCTCTGCATTGATTAAAAGTACATCACAATTTTACCTATCCAACACAATCTGTCACTATTTGCTAATATGTATTGTCTGCCCCTTAGACTACTGTTTTAACTTCCCTCTTCACATCATGTTTATTCTTTAGTACTATCAGTTTTAGAGTTGAGATTGGGTCTTAGCAACGATTCTCTCATTTTTTATATCAAGAACACGAGGCTTAGAAAATCTCCCAACTCCCAAAATATTTCCATCCTTCCACTGATCTTCCATATCATGTCATGGTATTTCTCCCGAATGTTCCTATTTCTCCCCTCTTTTTAATTTAAATTTTATTATTTTTCACAAATCCTATCAAGTTCTATTTTCTTCATGAAGTATTTCTCTGCCATTCGTGGCATAAGTGGAATAATCATCAGATTTAGAGACAAGGGACCTGAGTTTCAATCCTCATTCTGCTACTTCATAATTGCATGATATAAAGCACTCTGCAAATCTTAAGGCACTACATAAATGTCAATGACTGTTTCTGTTGTTATTGTTGTTTTTCTTATATTCAGTGGAGTTGAGATGTAAGTAAATGGGCCAGGGACAAACCACTATTCTGCTATTGTTATTGTTGAGGCTTTTTAATACTTAATGGTCAGTAGACTATTATGCAAGTAAAGTAAAAGATTGTTTTCTGTAATTGAATAAAATATTAGAACATAGAGCAAGTTCACCTTTGTTAAGCTCACTGCAGGTATCTTTGGAAAGATTCCAGTTGCAGACGAGATGGTGGGGATATGTATTGCTTCTGCTCCCATATGATTTCAGTTTGTGCTAACTCTCTCTCTTTTGAGACCTTTTCACTCCATTAAGTTTAGAGGTAAAGCAATGTCTATTAAAAGCATTGTTCTTGAATTTTTATAGGTGAATGTTGTTATCATAATAATTATGGCTATTACTGTTATGGTCATTAACTCAGGAAAGTTACTTATGATCTGTTTCTCATTTTCCTCCGTTATAAAATTAGGCTAGACATCAACTTAGCACATCCAACTAAAATTCTATAATACATCTATTCTATGAGTTATTTATTTATCAACTGCATTACTTCTGTTAATTTATCACCTTAATTGTTTTATGCCTAATTCTAAGCCTCAGTTTCCTCATTTGTAAAATGGAGCAATAATATTGTATTGCTTATCTCACAAATTTGTTGTGAGAAAATATCTTATAAAAATTAGAAGTGTTATGATTATTAGTCCTACCTCACCAAATATATTGACTTCTTTAGAGCAGAGTTCATGCCTTACATTTTTTGGTGTGTTTTTTTCCCCTTTTATTGCAGTGGATGCTAAACCTATGTGGAGCACTCAGTGTGAGAACTCAATAAATACTCACTGATTGAGTGATTGAAACCAAAGCATGTATCTAATGTTTCAGTTTTTATCTGAAAACATGCAGTAGTCTAATGATAGAATTGCATGAAATGTAGATGTTGCATAGGGATAGTATCATTGTAATAAATGGCCACAAAATTAAGGGCTTGAGAAATCATTAACTGATTATCTGCCCTAAAGGAAGAGAGCACAGTTATGTACCACTCTAAGCAAACATTTCCAAAGGAAGCCAGGTAGTTCCATAGAGCACTGAGTGTTGGGTCCTCAAGCAGGAAAACTAGTTCCTGAGTTCAAATCTGACCTCAGATACTTACTAACTGTGTGACTCTAAGTAAGTCACCTGACCCTGTTTGCCTCAGTTTCCTCATCTATAAAATTAGCTGGAGAAGGAAATGGCAAAACACTCCAGTATCTTTGCCAAGAAAACATCAAATAGGGTCACATTGAATCAGACAGGACTGAACCGCTTGAAAGACAAAAATTGCATTAGATTTTTCAATCACACTCAAAAGCAATTAAATTAGTTAGTTTTGAGTTTTTTCCTCTAATTTTATATTTAAGCATCTTTACACCATATAAAGTTCACTTTTGTACTTGTCACTGTGGCAAGTTACGTGTGTGTGTGTGTGTGTGTGTGTGTGTGTGTGTGTATTTGTGTCCCAGGTTTCAGTTCCAGCTCTGAGACTTACCCCCTAGGTGACAGCAAGCACACATAGTTTCTCTGAACTTCAGCATGTATATTACATAACTCACAGAGGGTAGGGATTTGCAGTGGATGTCTGATAATCTCAGACACCATCATCTATAAAAAGCTTTTATTCATCTTCTAAATTCCTGGAACCCTCCCTTTCAAACTACTTAAATTTAATTCATTTATATTCATTAGTATTTATTCTTATCATTTCATAAATAATTATATTTGTCTTTGTTGTTTCCCTATAAAATTCAATCTCCCTGAAAGAGGGCTTGTATCAATTATTTTATTTGTATCTCTGGCTCCTGGCACTGTCCCAGGCCATAAAATGGACACTTGGTAAAGTCTTGTTGCTTGCTTGCTTGATACAGAGAGGTAAATTATTAAACTGATAATGTGGACTTCTCACTGGAAATAATCTCAACTCATCCCTCCCAAAACTTGAGTCATCTCCCAAATTAAAGGATGCTTGCTCATTGGAAGAAACGTTGTGACAAATGTGGACAGCATCTTAAAAAGCAGAGACATCACCTTGATGACAAAGATCATCAGAACTATGGCTTTTCAAATATATGTATACAGAAATGTGTGGCTGTGAAAGTTGGGTTATAAGGAAAGCTGAGCACCATAGAACTGATGCTTTTGAATTGGAGTGATGAAGAAGACTTTTGAGAGTCTCTTGGATAGCAAAGAGTCAAATCATTCAATACTTAAAGAAATCAATGCAGGCTAATCACTGGAAAATTAAACACTGAAAATGAAGCTTAAATACTTTGGCCACAGAATGAGAAGACGGGACTCATTGGAAAAGATCCTGATGTTGGAAAAGATTGATAAGGGAATAGTAGGGGATGGGAGGAATAGAAAGTATCACAAAAACAATGAAGATGAACTTGTTCAGACCTCAAGAGGCAGGAGAAGACAGAAGGACCTGGTACACTATGATCCATATATTTATGAAGAATAACAATAATAATGTATTGCTCTTCTTGTCAAGTATTTCATTTGCAGGATGGTTCAGTGTTTGCTTAGCTAAATATCAACCCCCTTTGTATATTTCTCTACATTTGTTTATGTCTTATAAAACTTTGGAAGGCAGGCTTATTCATATTTTATCCCTTTTATGAAGCCTATTATTCAAAGAGTCCTTAATGATTTTGATGAGAAAAAATGCTTTTCATATTTCTGAAATTCTTTAAAATTCTCACTGGGAGGTTATTACAAAAATAGATTTCTGCTTTCTTTTAAAGTCCCTTTAAGAAATAAACTGATTATTATTTCTGAGGCCTACTTTAAAACAGTTAACCTAATGCGAATGAATTACCAGTTAATCATCAGAGTAAACAAAAATCTATTAAAAATTGTATTGGAGTGAAGTGTCGTGCTTATTACATTTCTAAACATTAATGCAATCATTTGCACCAAAATCATTATCCTTTTTTTGTTCCCCACTCATTAATAATCACATCATCAGAAAACAAACATTTCACATCAAATTAACATACTGTGTTCAGTTTGCCTTTGCCTCTGTTTCTGGGGGGAATGTCAGGCTTTTGCTTTTTTATCACAAATGTTAAAACATTTTTTCCACCAGAAAAGGATTGCTTGTAATGATCGTTTTTATCCATGTTCTCTCTTCCTGCTTAATATTTTGCTACTGTTATTGAAACTTAAATTGAAAAAACAGGGCATTGTCCAGAGCAGGGAGCTAGATCTAAACATAGTATGACTATCACTAGCAAACTAAAATTGAGGCCTTGCCCCTGCCCTTTGGACTCAATCTCTAGGTAATACTAGAAATGTGCTATGCATGGAAGATTAGCAAATTAAAAGAAGTTACAAACTTGTACTACAACTTCTCTAACTCTTATAATCTCTCAGATCAATGCCTACATTCACTCTCCCATAGTAATAAGAAGGGTCATGTGCTTTAAAGTGGGAGAAGGGAAAAAAGATTGCATTGCAGGGGGGGAAAGGTTGGAGAGCAAATGACAGACTAGCTTCTGAGGTCAGAATATGGAATTTGCTTTACATATCAGAATAAGAGCATTAAGAAGGCACTAGGCTGGTAAAAGGAATCTGTAAATCCACTTACTGCTTCTCAGAAGATTTCATTTGGAGTATTCCTCTACTCATTTCAACTGTTTATTCCACACATCCAATCTGTCCAGCAATATTATATATATTTTTTTCCTACTTCACTCACTGAAATCCTACCCCAACAAGGAGTGGCCCAAATCTTTCTGTGACACCGGGGTCCTTCTCTTTTTGTCTCTGTGTCTCTGATTGCAATCCACCAGAGATGTTCACTAGCAATTCAAATGTATTATTAAATACCTAATTTGTGCAAACAATTAGGCAAAATACTAAATCCACAAAGATGGAGGAAAAAATATATTGCCTGTCCTCAGGGAGCTTGCAATGAATAGTTAGTTATAAGATATGAGGACAAAGTCCTTAAATAGGAATAAAGGAATCACATTTCAATTCATGCATTGAATCTAAGGTTTTAACTCTTCTGAAGGATGTAATCTACCACCAGCATCCCACCCATGCAAGAAACAGTAATCCCAGAAACTATCAAATACAAAGGGATATCTCTGATAAGATTTTTAAAAATTAGAAACTCAAAGTTTACAAAAATAAAATGGGAATGGAAGCATATTGGAGAGGATCATGAGCTGAGATCCATAATGAGGTGGAGAGAAGAAATTGAAGAAGATTTAAGTCTAGAGGAATAGCAAAAAAGAAACAAAAAATAAAATCAAACAAAAAAAGAAAACTCAAAAGTTCAACTGGAAACTTCAGGAAATTAATCAAGAAGACTCTCTGACTCCCATTCTCAGTCAACTTTTAAGAGAAATTTTGTAAAAAGCAAATAAATGTTATTGTACACATGAAAAGAGAGGGATAGAAGTGGGGAGAGGGATTAAGATGACATGGCTCAGCTACTAATGAGCAACATGGCCTTCACTAAGTTGTGTCATTTCTTTGGTGATAGATGTGTGTGTGTCTGTCTGTCTGTCTGTCTGTAAAAGGAGACGTAACTAGGCAATCTATGAAGTCTCTAAAATACTAATATTATTGTTCCTTGATTAAAAGAAGTGGAGAAGATGATGATTATAAAAGTTCAAAGTCAAAATCTCAAGAGAATAAAAAGCAAACTAAATATTAATAAGGAGAGTATCTTTAGTTCTCATAAATTGAAAAACTAAAAAGTATAAGAATATTAAGTCATTTCTAGCAATCCATGTGGTCATAGGTTAAGTATTAGATAGACATCTGCATTTTCATTCCTATATATAATAGAAAAATATCAGTCTTTCTTTTGACTCTATAGTATATGAAGAGAAATGTTACAGAGTCTTTCTACTAACATTTCTGGACAAGAAATTTAGTCTTAGGAATTTTTTTTTCTTAAACAAAATCATACTTTTGCTTAAGTAAGTTTCAAATCATCATTAACAGCAAAATACAGTGTTTTTTTAATGGACTTAAATTTATAAAGAAATATTTATATAATTCCTCATTCATATTAGTGCATACCCACATTATCTATAATTGCTTGACCTAATTGCCCTTAATCTAATGAAATCAATTGAAGAAAGTCTCTAATTCCCAATAAACTTAAGAAGAACATACGTCATTCTCTTAACAAACAGTGAAAGATCCAATCTTGCTTGAGTATCTATACTCATGAGTGTCTCAGAAGAGAAAGTGTAATAATCTGGTGCTGGGAGCAGGGAGAAGGCATGTTTGTAAAATATGCCAAGAGACAATATGCTTTGTACTCCTAGGAGACTGTTGGTAAATCTTTTTTATGAGTGCATTATGAGGTGAATAATTAACACTTCCAACTGAAAGTTGACTACCATCATAATATTTAGTCAATGAATTGTTACAGCTGAGTTTTAACTCATGTGAAAGTAACTATAATACTTTCAATTGTAATAATACTTCAACATAAATCTAAAATAAAAGATAATGAATTCAGTTCAAAATGTTTATCCGCATGCCGTGTTGGTTGTTGTAGCTTACTATATTACACAATGAAACAATATCAACATAAAATGTCTTTTCACAAGAAAAATTACACACTTAATATTTTAATACTTTGGTTTCTATAACATAAATCTATGGAAGAAAAGAAATTCTGCCTATAGTAAAGATCAACAAACCTTTCAATTTAACCATATGTTTCATCCCCTGAGGTTACTATGGACCAATCTTCAATGGAAGAGGGGAAGAGATTTTGCCATGTTCATGGCCAGAGTGAACATTCCAAAGGGTTTTACTCTGGAAGAATTATAACTGAGTTTATTGATTATAACAAATTCAAGTTTAACATCCAATCTGTATGTAGGAGGAAAGTAAGAATGGCATCTCTTTCTGAAACTAAAGAAGAAATTTTGGACAGTTTCAGTACTTGTGTAAATCGGATGTATTTCTCTTTAAGGTTTGATTCATTTCTCCTCACAGATTTCTCTTTTCTCTCTCTACATTTACAGTAGAAAATTTTCACTGGACTATCAATAAAGCACAGAGGTTATATATTAAAAAGCTGGAAGAAAAGCAAAAGAGATATTTTCACATTCTTCATATTCTGCTTTTCCACAAGTTAAGAAATAGTGGTAATAAAGCACTAATACTGATCTAAGGGGAAAGACCCCTTTAACTTTAGTGAAGTGTTACACGAAGTGACAATGCCTTTATACATCTTAAGCAAAAATCAATGACATATTTCTTAATATCATATTTATGTGCTGATTTGCACATGAAAAAGAAACCACTCTTAAATTCTGTTTTTTGACCCAATCTCATTTGAGAGCTCTTAGTTCCAATCCCACCATCATCTCCTCTTTACTAATCATTTCCTTTTGCCTCTTTTTCCCTCTACAATCAAAATATATTCAATATCTTCCTCCTGCTT